>NC_140165.1:69537276-69565863 GCF_963971535.1 Notolepis coatsorum
CCCGTTTGTCCGGCTCCAATGCTCCACTGCTGTATAAGCTAAGCATGCCCAGCTCCTCGACAGTCAACCTCTGTCTCCAGAGATCCAGCACCCTGGTTGCATAGCGCTGCGACCTCAGGCCCAATAACGAACACACAGCCTGAGCATCCTTTAACTCTGGTCCTGCTGTGTCTGCCAGCTGTCTCAGGCGTACCACTTCGGCAGCACACAGCAGTCCAGTCAGCCCAGGGCTTGCACAGTTGCGTATGTCCATCCTTGCACCGTGAACAAGAGGCTCCCGCAGTAACCAGTGCAACGATTTAGTAGAAGTAGTTCTTATACACTTGAAAAGTGTCCAACATTTAAAAAAAAACTGATAAAAAGGAGGAAGTGCATTTAACCTTAAAGTCGTCGGGTCTGTTAAAAACAAAGATACATCAAGACCAAGACTATTTACTTTTCGAAGAATAAAAGAGGCAACTTCTCTCCAAACTAAATCTCTTGGTCCTTCGCTGTATGAACTGTAGCCTCAAAGTCGCTGTCCTACTCGCTAAATGAATCAGGCCTTGCCCTCCCTCTTCTCTAGGCAAATACAGAACACTCTGAGGAACAAGGTAGAAGCCACAAGGTTATTTATTATCAGGACTCTGCCTCTATAGGAAATCTGAGGCAACAGCCATCTCCACTTAAACAGCCTTCCTTCTACTTTCTCCACCACATTCTCCCAATTTTTCTGTACAATCGTGTCATTTCCAAGGTATAGTCCCAAATATTTAAAACCATCCCTTTTCCAGATCATGTTTTGAGGTAACACAGGTAATCTACTATGCCAGTTACCCACAGCTAACGCCTCACTCTTCCTCCAATTTATTTTGGCAGAGGACACAGCCATAAAACTGTCAGCAATTCTTTCCAATATATTTACATAATTTTGGTTTTTTACAAATACAACTACAGACGCAGCGCTCAAAAATCAAACCAATTCTGCTGCTTGTCTGCTGCTTGTTGCTGCTTGTGTGCCACTTAAGTCTACTCAGGTGTTAATTTTCCGGGGGTGTTGGCTGGGGGAACAAAGGGAGGGTAGTTAACTTAAGTGCTTCCCCAGGGAGGGGGTCGGGGGCTACTGCCCTCAGACCCCCAAAATAATTTTTATATGGGCAGTCTGACTTGGGGTACTGACCATATATTAGTGTTGCAATGCATGATAAGTAAACAGTGAAAAAAGCTAAGAAATCTGATGGGGCCGGGACATTTGGGACGAATAAAAATTTAAGATGAAAATCTGCCCAGCCTGTGGGAGGAAGTGGAGGTGTGAAATCTGGCCCGGTCAAGAACAATAGAGGAGTGGTAGAGAGTGGTAGAGAGGCATGAGAGGTTTGAGTTTTGAGTGCTGTATCTGTACATCATCAGCATAAGCTGACAAAACAATGTTATCTTGGAAACCAGGTATAGCTAACCCCCTCATCTCATTCCTCAATGGTTGTAACATGGGTTCCAGTGAAATTGCATATAACATGCCAGAGAGAGCGCAGCCTTGCCTAATGCCCCTCTGTACCTCAAAAGGAGCACATAGAGACCCATTGAATTTTAACACACTCTCAATGTTCTGATACAAAACTTTCACCATAGCAATGAGACCATCGCTGGCAGTATTCAAGCCCAATGAATCAGAGACAACCAAAACATCACGAATTAAATATACATTATCCAATATTGACCTGCCATTGATCCATCACTTCTCTCAGACGGTTTGCTAAGGTCTTTGACAAAATCTTATATTCGCTGCATAAAATTGACACAGGCCTCCAGTTCCTTATGTCCTGCAAAGTCCCCTTTTTTGGCAGTAAGGTTATCACTGCCCTGTGACAGGAAAGCGGCAACGCACCCTCAGCCAGACTTTCATTGAATACCTCGAGAAGATCGTCTTTCACAATGTCCCAAAAGGCTTTGTAAAACTCCACCGTCAAACCGTCAATACCAGGGCCCTCATGCATCAATGTGGACGTAGAACTTGACCTACTTCCACACGTAAGCACGGAATGTAGAACTAGCGTACGCACAGGGAAGTCGGCATTCATCACACGTGCGTACGCAGGCCCTATGGTCCTCCGTGTTGATGAATACCACTTTGTTCTACCGTCAATGCTCGTGCATGATTATCCATATATGGTCATGAAAATGAGGAAACACCCCCCATGGGATGTGAAATAATGGACGGACCCGAGCGGAACCCTGAGAAACTCCACGGAGAATTCACTGCTGTCGAACCAAGAAGACACTATCGCGTATTGTGGGATTAATAAAAGGCGGACTCGTAAACGGTGATGTCAGATATCAACGGCTCCCTAAGACCATTGCTGCAATTCTGCCTGGACAGCTCAAAATACTAATAAAGACCGTTCGTTGACCACTGTTTGGCGTTGGTTGTGTGTCATTATAACCGTGCTGGAATATGAATGCCTTTATTAGTTGTGTTCGATTGGCTATATGATTTTTAGATGCATCTATTTTGTTGTTGGCTAATAAAGACCGTGCTGGAATATGACTGCCTTTTCCCGTGTTGTTTGATTAATACCCCAGGGATTAAAGTTCTCCTCAATTTTATTCCAAATCGCGATGGATCTCCCGTCAATTTTCTACCTGCTGCATATGATTTCTAGAGGCATACTACAATCTATTTTGATGTCAGTATTGGGTAGCCTATATAAACAATATAATACGAGAGCATATACAAGAACAATGAATCTCACTGCATGTATGATAGCCTGCCTTTCAATACATGAACTTGAATCCCATCATATACATAGTCTGTCCACTATAGTGTCATTGCAATGCGTTTTCTATTCTTTCTTATACAGTAAAAAGGGGGAAGAACACTATATTCATATGACTTGTATTCTGCTTACAGCTTCGAAGTTCCACTTGTTTCGTTTAACGTAAAGCCTTTTAAATATAATCAAAACGTTCCCGTGTTTCTGCGGTCTGCGCAGAATAATAACGAGTTGAGCTTTATGATTTATGATGAATTGAAAATGGGGGACCCTGATGTAAACAAGACGAAAGTTGGTCTGCATCCCCAATTAACAATTGTATGTACTGAGCTGTACTGTACTGTACCCATTCTGCAATCTGTTAATAAACTTTTCAATCAATCAATCAATCAAGCTACGCGGAGCGCAGTCAGTCAGTAGCCTACACCCCGTATATTCCGATAACGCTATATAAACCATGCTGCATTCATTCTGAGAGAAAGATCTATTATTCCAAATGCTATTTATAGGGTTTTGACCATAATTACACTACTGTTGCTATTCTACAATGAACTATAATGAACTACGGTTCATACAGAACATGCCGGTGTTATTATGCACAGAAGCTCATTTCCTTGTTGTAATAATATATTCTACCACTGGGAGCTAGGTACGCCAGGTCTGACCTGTGCGTAGATGTAAGCACGAAGTCAAGTTCAAGTTGAAGTTGATGAATCCCACTCTTTGCTTAGAAATGATCGTACGCACAGGGTAAGCACAGATCTTTGCGTAGAACACGTTGATGCATGAGGGCCCAGGGGCTTTCCCGCCACCCATGCTCTGTAAGGCAGAATAGAGCTCTGACGAGTCCAAAGGTCTCTCCAGCAGCACATTCGACTCCCGTGATACTGTGGGCAATCCTTCACAAAAGGACTGTAGAAGGACATCATTGTCAGTGTACTCACTGCTATACAAAGCAGAATAAAACTCAACGGCCCGTCTCCGGATCTGACTGGCATCAGTGATGTCCTGCCCCGTCTCTGACAGAAGAGAGTGAATGAATTTATTCTGTCCATTCTTCTTTTCCAGACAGAAGAAGTAACTGGAAGGCACATCCATAGCATTAACATTCATAAATCTAGACCTTAACAAAGCTCATTGCGCCTTCACACCTAGCAGGTCAGCTATAGCAATTTTTTTTTATTAAGGACTTCAAACTGTCCTTGATTTCCTGTGGACCCAAACATTTTCTCAAGGTCCACTATCTCAGTCTCCAAATCTCTCATGGAGGTAGTGATGTCTCTAGTTACATTGAGAGTGTGTTGTTGACAAAGTATTTTAATTTCTATTTTGCCACAGTCCCACCACTGCCTAAGAGAAGATAACTCCTTCTTCCTACTCCTAAACAGGACAAAAAAAAAACTAAAAACATCTTTAAAATCCTTTTCATGGAGCAAAGCTGAATTAAAATGCCAATACGCACTTCTAGGCACCAGATTTTTAATAAAGACATTGCACATTACCAATGAATGGTCTGTAAAACCAACAGGCAATATTTTGCACATTTTAAAAACATTAAAATGGTGTTTAAAACAATAAAAACGGTCAAGTCTAGCTAAGGAGACAACATTATCCCTACAATGAGACCATGTATATTGGCGCTCATTCCCATGAAACCTCCTCCACACATCAACCAAGCCATGTGTGTGTACAAGCTGTCTTAATACACTTTGAGAAGCTGGATGGGGTTCATTGTGATTCCTGTCTAAACTGTTATTCTCTGTGCAATTGAAGTCTCCAGAAAAAAATAAGAAATCATCCGGACTAAAATCGGACAATTTAGTACACACTATATCTAAAAAGGCCTTTCTTTCAGGCCCTTTAGAAGGAGCATAAATATTCAATAAAACCACATTAAATGTTTCAAATTGTGCTTTCACTACAATGAACCTACCCTCTACAACATGTTCTACAGTATAGGAAGCAGGAATAAAACGTTTTGAGAATAAAAAACCAACTCCACTGCTAATTGTAGTATTATGACTCAACACTAGATCCCCTTCCCATTCCTTCCTCCATTCCACCTCGTTTACTTTATCACTATGTGTCTCCTGCATAAAAAGAACATCAATGTGTTTTAACTTGACCAGTTCAAACAGCGTTGCACGTTTTCTCACATCTCTTGCCCCATTCAAGTTCAAAGTTCCAACCTTAAAATGTTCCATGGAGAGAAGAGGAGTGACTAAAATGCACAATAACAATAAATTAAAAGTTGCCACTTGTTTTCCTTTCATGAATTTGTTTTCTGACCTTTGGCAGTAATTTCCTTAGTCTATACACCTCCTGCTTAGTAAAGCTGTTATTTCCCATGTGAAACCTGACAGACGTATAGAAAGCCTCTGTATCAGGAATATGATCCTCTATTTTCAAGCCCCGAACATTCTTTGTTTCCTGTAGCAAAGTTTTGATGGTTTTGACTGACAGTGATCTTCTGTTTCGTGACTTTCTTAACTCAGATATATCACTACCATCTGACACATACTCCTCACTATCACTCTGGTCTGACTGTGAAGTCATTCCTTTGCGTTTATGAGGTGCAGATTGTGAAACAGCCTCATCTTCCATTTCCACCTCATTTGTCTGTTCACTTACTCACACAAACCACTGCTACTCTCCTGTGTTTTTCCCCCAGACACAGCAGCACTGTATGTTTGTTTCTCACAGGCCCCTTCTACCTGCAGCTCACCTGTAGTCCTGTCTGTCTGTTTCTCACAGGCCCCTTCTAGCTGCAGTTCTCCTGTAGCCCTGTCTGTCTGTTTCTCACAGGCCCCTTCTTCCTGTAGCTCACCTTTAGCACTGTCTGTCTCAGCTGGATTATCCCTGGCCACTTCTGTCTGTAGCTCACCTGTAGCACTGTCCGCAGCAGCTGGTTTATCCCTTGCCACTTCTGTCTGTAGCTCACATGTAGCACTGTCTACAGCAGCTTGTTTATCCCTGGCCACTTCTGTCTGTAGCTCACCTGTAGCACTTTCTGCAGCAGCTGGTTTAACCCTGGCCACTTCTTCCTGTAGCTCACCTGCAGCACTGTCTGTCTCAGCTGGTTTATCCCTGGCCACTTCTGTTTGTAGCTCAACTGCAGCCCTGTCTGCAGCAGCTGGTTTTTCCCTGGCCACTCCTGGCTGTTCCTCACCACTAATATCTAAAACCACAGTCTCATTATTTGACGCTTCTCTACTAGCCTCTCCTTGTCCACTAGTTCCCTCTCCAGGGTCTGCATGCGCCTCCTGAGCCTGCTTCTTAGGACATGCTTTAATTACATGCCCCCCCCCCCCCCCCCACATCCAAAACACTTCATGGTCTCTGATGATGCATACAATACATAATCAAAATCTTCCACTTTAACATGGAACCTCATGTTGAACTCATCATTCCTGTTATTCAGAATCATATACAAAAACCTTCGATGAGAAACAACATGCTTCAGCAAAGGTGATTTGCACCCTGTAAGCACCTTCTTAATGTCTGGACAGCTCTCTTATCAGAAACTCATCAGAGATGAATGGTGGTACATTAGACAACGTGATTTTAATTGACGGTTGCGCAAGTGGCAACACGGGAACGTGCAGGTCTCGAACAACAATACCTTGTTCAATTGCCGCATTAACTTTCTCAACTCGGTCTAGAAAGATAACCACAGCGCTATTCATTTTCCCTGCAGATTTAATACTGTTGTAACCAACAACTTTACCTACCGCTAAACTAACCTCTTCAACTGAGCAGGGAAACACGGTGCCAACTTTGATCCCGTGTCTCCTGCTCAGTTTGTTCAATTCAGCCATGCTGCGCGCCGATACAACTATACTGCCGACCAGCCAAAGCCGGTCGGCATAGACAAACGGACTGAGAACAAAACCCTAACTCCGTTTAACACAACAACACACACTAAAACAGCAACCTAACAATAAATAAGTAACACACTAATTCACAACTTGACACACAACATATAAATAGAAAAGTTAGAAAACTCACTCGCACCGCAGTCTCTCCTCGCTCAAAATACCGCTCCTTCTCCAAACACACGCATGTGCACAGAGAGAGAGAGAGAGAGAGAGAGAGAGAGAGAGAGAGAGAGAGAGAGATAAAGAGAGAGATAAAGAGAGAGATATGGATAAAGAGAGAGAGAGATAAAGAGATAGATATGGATAAAGAGAGAGAGAGAGAGAGAGAGAGGCGGGGGGGGTCTTGACAGATCTAGAGCTGGAGAGGTTTTAAGGTCAGGCCAATAAACAAACAATGCATCGATTTCTTGCCACTCGCGAGAGAAAGAGAAAGAGCCGAGAATTCATTAAATAATTGTCCTATACCTTTCATTTAATATTTGGTCGTAGGCCTAAGGATGTCGGCCTATTAGTATTTTTGGTCACACAGGTGGAATTCGACAACTGTATTTGGTTGCAGAGACAGCAAAGCATATCATAATGTGAAATAGTGTGTGACTATGTTTTGCCCGACATGTCTGCCCTCATCTGCCCACGAGGCAGGTGGGCAGGTGGCTCCTGGTCGGGGTCTTCATCTCCGTGCTCCTCAGGATGCTGATCCACATCCAGAGGCAGACAGGCTCTCGTGGCCATGTTGTGCAGGACGCAGCACACTACAATGATCTGGCAGATATATGATATCGCTGCTGTCGGGACAAAACCTCATAACTCCAAAAACCCAACTTTTCAGCAGATGAAAAAAACTAACACAGATTTGAGGGTGAATAGAGTTAGGAGGTTTAGACAGATGATCGGTTTAATGCTTTCCCATTGTTTAAACTTTGTAAAACCCATACACACATATGGAGGATGATCTACGGAGTTGATTTATATAATAAAAAAAAATAAAAAAAATTGAGTTATGAGGTTTTGTCCCGACAGCAGCGATATATGATATATGATATAGCATCGCCCCCACCGCTACAATCCAGGCATCTAAACTGGCTTTTTAATGGGCGCCTAACCAAAACACAATGTTTACTACAGATTCACACGTCGAAGTCACGACCCGTCACGCGAGACGAAGAGCGGAGAACCCTCCGAGCGCGTGCCGTGGGGGCGTCGACCCCATCATGTACGCCGTGTGAACGCGGGGCCCCTCGGGGACGCTTGGTGCCGCTGGCCAGGTGTCAATGAACGCCGTCAACGTCGTTTACTTCTGTTATCGTCCCCCTCCCCCCCCTGTCCCCCCCGACATGGTAACTGTCGTCACGGCGACCTGCGAGGAACCGGTCTGTTGCCGGGCCCCCACCACCTTTCGTCTCCTCCACCTGGCTCCACCCTCTCAGGGGGGTTACAGTACAGCACCTTACAGCTCCACCCACACTGGCCTCGATTATTCAACGCACCTCCGTGTGAACGGAGATTAGCTGTGGGGGGGGGGGGGGGGGGTTAGGGATTACCTTTCTCCATTAACTCTCCCACCCGAGTACTGGGGGGGGGGTCCTCGTGCTGAGCGACTGGAAAAGTGCTGACGTGAGCTCACCCGGGCCCCCCCCCCCCTCACCATCATCCGGGGCCCTCAGATAACCTGCAGGCATTACAACCGGCCCCTTTGATCCGTCTACATTATTATTAGCTTCTAGGAGCTGTGTTTAGGAGAGAGAGAGAGAGAGAGAGAGAGAGAGAGAGAGAGAGAGAGAGAGAGAGAGAGAGAGAGAGTGAGAGAGAGAGAGAGAGAGAGAGAGAGAGAGAGAGGGAGAGGGAGAGGGAGAGAGAGAGAGGGAGGGAGGAGAGAGATGAGAGAGAGGAGAGAGAGACATCACCAGAGAGCTGAATGGACCAGGGGTTCTCAAACTTTTTTTATACCAAAGCCCCATTTTATTTAGGATTCTTTTTGGCGACCCCACACTTAATGTATCACGTAATTTCAACGTGGAATTAAGGAATATTAAAATAAATGCACACGTTGTTGAACTTGATCATGCATATTTATTAGAACATTTAATTACAGCACTATGTTATCAATACACATTTATAAAACGATGGGTGCGACCCATAGTTTGAGAACCGCTGGGATAGAAGAAGCCCTTATAACGTAAGGTTATGTATATAACCAAGTTCTGTGAATTATGGTGACGCTCAGCATCATCTGCACTGTACTTCACTTCGTGCACGAGCACTGAATAAAAAATTCCACCATGTACCTTTACATCCCAACATTCGTCTGGCCACACCCTCATCCGCTTACCTTCATAAGCATGTGTGTGGGCCGCAGCGGCGTCTGATGCTGAGCGTCACCATAATTCACAGAAATTGGTTATATACATAACCTTACGTTCTGTTTCATTATGGCTTACGCTCAGCATCATCTGCACAAGAGGAGCTGAGCGGGAGCCATAGCTCAACAAATGTACCCCGCTGAGGCCCCCCACAACCATCAGACCGGGGAGGACCGAGCCCCCGACCCTCCCTAATGGAGGATACCCTCCCTATTGGAGGCTTACGGGAGGGAGATGGATCCGACCGTGCGAAGAGGAACTACGGTATCAACGAAACTTTACTTCGGACCGGGACCGGCGGCCCGGGAAGCACACAGGATTACCAGAGGGGGTCCAGAAGACCACCCCAACAGCCCCCTCTTCGCCATGTGTGAGAGAGGAGCGAAAGAAGGAGAACCAGCCCCTTACGATAGTGCCAGGTACAAAAGAGTACCCAACAAAGGGTCTCCATAACGCCTAACCCTGTGACACCTGGGCCGACCCGGCATTTTTCCCCCTGAAAAAAGCCCAAGTCCCTCAGGGTACCAGAACAGCAGATCTGCATCCCCGGCGGACAACGGGTTAACTGATCTGGACCAGCGTGACCAGAAGCAGTCCCGTGCCCTAACCACGCCGACATGCCTACTCCAGGAGAAGGGACAGATATGCGTGTTGATCTAAAACATGAAAAGAGGGCGCCACCCAGACGGGCCAGTTTGAACCGTGCTCGGTGGCCCACCCCAAGGGCGTGAGACCCCTCTACCTCTCTATGTTCTGATCTATTCCGTTAACATCCCCCAGATATAAACGAGAATCCGTCGAGACCCAGTAACAGGCTCTCGGAAGAGGAAAAAAAACCCATCCCAGTTGCTTTATAAAAACGCTGTTTTAATAACAAGTAACCAAGGCGTACTAGCCACCCGCATGATTCTATCAGAAACACCCAGAGCCAGCACTATGTATGCGTCGGGACACAAAACACATCAACGGACAGTCTAACCAGACCCCACATTGATCCCTCAAGGCGCCTGAGAGAACGACAAGAAGGGGGTGGTGCTTCATATTCTCCACACTCTTTTATTAAAAAAGAAAGAAACACCGACTGACATGAATCCCACTTGACGCAGCGAGGATAAAAACTGTTTACATTTTTATATCCCGTCATCCCTACCACAGAGGATAGACGGAACTCCCCAGAGAGACTTCCCACGTGAGCCATAAATTGAAAAGCCACGGTAACATTGAGTCATGTGACCAACCGACTCAAGTTACGCGTATATCGAGCGTAGTGGAACCTTAATTCCTACGCTCTATCCCGACACTTGACAATAATAGACCTTACATAAAGGTCTAACTCACGGAAGCCATCGTCCAATAGCAACGTGCGTAGTGACGTGTGCTACGACGGGGGGAAACCCAAGACTCAACGCCTGTGATAGGTGCAGAGTCTGGGAAACCCTTCCCCCCCACCCCCCCTCCCTGCCAAGCCGCCTAACAGCTTGGCCCTGACTGAACTAATAAGAGAGGTAATAAACCCCCTGACCAATCAGAAGAGGGAAGGAGGGGTTTATCCGGTACCCCCTCACAAGCCCAACCCTTGCATACAACAACAACAAATAGCCATATGATACCTTTAGTAGCAATGCTAATGAATAGCGCAAGCTAATAAAATGCACGCTAACCACAGACAATCTGTGAACAGGGTTTATAACAAGACCAAGTCGCGTGTGTGTGTGTGAATCCTACACCCGCATCCATGTTGTAACACAGAAAAAACATTGATAGAGAGAGAGAGAACGGCTGAGCCGTGGTACGTTTTCATACGAGCATTACTGCAAACCCAACACAATAGTGTTGTAGCTCAATATCACTGTGTAAGCAACAGAGCACACAACTAGCCTCTACCTTTATGTGGAGATTCAGGTCGAGGCAGAAAAAAACCCTTTTTCAACCGAGTGTAGGCTGCAGGCCTTGCTTAAGCTCTAACATGAATGTAACCCTCCTATCAACCAATACTAGCGAAGATTCACACGTTGCAACCCCATCATATGTTTGGTGAATAAACACACAGTTTGTTAACAAAAAATACAGTCCCCCTTTAGAGGGGACTCTTTATTTTTGAACAAAATCATAGCGGGGCCGGGAAGGGAAACAGGGGGGGACCACAGGGGGAAAAAGTCACTGGGTCCTAGCGACGCCTGCCACGAGCCGCTCGGGATTTGCCACCTCGTGGAGCCCCGGAGGGACGGTAAACGATCGGCGGCTGGTCTCGACGATCCCTACCGTCGCCTCCGGGCGTAGATGGGCCAGCTGTCGTAGCGGAGGCGCCCTCTCTCCTCCTGGCCTTCTTCACCGAAGGTCCAGCAGTGGCGGTGGTGGCAGCGGCGGCCACGGCGGAGGATCTTCGACGACGTGGCAGCCGTCTGATTCCACCGGCGTCATCGGGAGGGGGGAAATGAGGCTGGAGCACGGAGCGCTCCTCCTGCATCTCTCTGCAAGTCGAGGTCATCAATTGCAGGGCCGTCCCGAGTAGTCGAGCATCGGAGAGGGGTGCCGTCAGAAGTGGAACTCTCTTCTTCTCCGGCACACGAGCCTGCTCCAGCCAAAGGTGGCGCTGGATCAGAGTTGCCAGGGCGCGCACTTTCCCAGCGGCTATAGCCTGCGGCTGAGTCAGATGCAGGATGGCTCCTGCCGACTGGGCGAGTGTTGTACATCAGTCAGCTCCGTGCCGCCCGTCAATATCCCGGACATGAATCTCGCCAGCTGCGCGATGTTAGACGTGGCAGCTAAAGATTGTGTTCCGGTGATAAATGACTGGTCGCTCCAATATGCCAACCGCCTCGCCGATTTCCCTTGGGGAACCGGCTTCCGTAACGGCTCCCACACCACCTCCGGACAAAGGAGAGCCGCCATCGGCCTATCAAGCCGTGGCACGCCCTCCTTCATACCGTCGACCAAACCCGCCACCCGCGTGACTTGCACGTAGGCAGGAGTAAGGCCTATGATGTGGGACAGGGGTTCCCAACCTTTTTTCCCTCAGGGACCCCCAAATATCTCTGATGAAATTCCTGGACCCCCCTCCTAATAAAATACCATAAAATATATTTTTTTTGGTCATTTTAATACTTTTTTTTGTCATTTTAATAACAAACTGCTTATACACCGGCATATGCATCATAATTAGACCCACTATGCTTCTTTAACTTGTGTCTTCAATCAACAAATCTCACCTTGCACCATATGTATTTCAAAATGTTGGCCAATATTCAAATCCTGTATTCATCCTCTCAAATCAGGCCCTAATGGTGAACGGTTTGCATTTATGTTGAATGAAGTAAGAATCCACTGCAGTAAAAATATCCTCACCTCGAGTGGTGGTAGTAAGGTTGACTGACATGAGAATGTCCTGCTTCAGATCCTCATTTTCGATATACTGCACATAAACGATGAGCACAGCTTCGTCTGCGACAGTTGTAGTTTCATCAAGTTGTATGGCAAATGGACCCTTGCTAAGCTTTTCTGACAGCTGCTGCTTGCAATCACTTGACATCTTATCAATTCGGTCTTTCACTACATTGTTCGAGAGTGGTACTGATTTTAGTTTATCCGCCACCTGTGGGCCGCACAGTTTCTAAACCATTTTGATGCAGGCTGGTTTGATGAGCTGCTCGCCAATATTGTGCGGTTTCTTTGCTTTTGCAATTAAAAGCGAACACTCAAAGGAGGCTTCGGTAGCCTTCTGTAAATCACTGCCACCCCTGCTCCACGCTACTCTAACATCAACGGGCTTGTTCGCCTTGAGAGACTGTTCTTTCCTCTGAAAAAAGTCCGGATCCTTTGTAGTGGAAAATGTATGGTTTCTATATATTAGATCAGAATTACATCATTGCGATCGATCTCAGCCCTTCCACAGTATTCTGTAAAATATTAACTTTGACAGGCCTCTGTGAAGGGCTGTGTTTGTCTACACCAAACAAAGGCATAATGACAGGTCAGGATGGATACTCATATGGTATGATGTTAGGGAGAAGGTACGCCTGTTTAAGCCTGTCATGATGTCATGTGATCAACTGTTCTAGGATGTCTATAAAGGTCGCTGTAAGGGGAGGGACCTGTCTCTTCTTCTCCTTCCTCCCTTTCTGACCGGCGCCGGGTTTCACCATTGGTTCTGTATTACTTCTGTATTTACTCCTGTTCTGTTCTAAATCAATTCTGTATTCTCAAACCAATGCTTTAGGTTGAATAAACTTTCAATTGATGCATGATTAAGACCAGCCTTGTCTGCTTTTCCTTTAAGAAGCCCATTCTCCTTCACCTTCCCAACGGTTTCTGGGTGCTTAGACGCCTGATGTCTCTTCAGCTTGCTGGGCTTCAGGCTCGAGTTTGCCAACTTTTCTCCACAAATCACACACTCAGGTCGTTTGTCTGGTCCCTCAGTGAAGCCCATGGTGATGTAATTTTCGCGATTGCTGTAGGTCCTAACTTTTTTTGCAGATGAGCTGCCGTCATCTCCTTTTCGTTTGTCACACATTTTCGCCTATGGCGGCTGACTGGAGACGAGCCGAGAAAGTTAACTAGCGTGCTAGGCTAGCTACGGAAAGTGATACAGTCAACTGATTCGCGTTTTAGCGGCTACCCGGTAGCCTACTGTTAACGTTCAAAAATCTGTCTAGATGTTTATTTATTTATCTTTATTTTTTATTGTAGTGGAGAGACTATTCATGCTTCTGATGATAAAAATATGCTAATAAAATATTTATCTGAAAGAAAAAAAAAGAAAAAATAAAAAAATGACCTCAAATCATCTGTGGTCTGGCGGACCCCCTGCGCCCCCTGGACAACATCCACCCCTCTCATCAGGGACAGGAACAGGCAGTGGCTGTGGCAGCGGCACGCCGTTTGCGACTGCCGCCGCCGCCATGAGCTCGGGAAACAAAGCATGCAGTTCCCCCTGCAGACTTTCCTCCTCCGAGCCCGCATCCCTCACATACAGCAGGCTACTGGTCAAAGAGCCACATTCCGATGTGGCTGATAGCAGGGCATCCCGCTGACGAGTCAGAGGTTCTACCCCAACATCTTTGAACGAGGCACCCCAAGGAGACATCTCACCCCCCTCCAGTGTTACCTGGACGGGCGGGAGACATGTCTCCACCGGGCCTTCAAATAAGAACCCGTCCGCCTCTATCATGTAGTCCTCTGTCTCCATCGGGCATGTAGAGACCGACGCATCCTCACCTGGCTCCAGCAACTCACCAAAACCAGGCCGTTCGCGTCTGCAAGCCACCGTCTTGCGACGGGAGCAAGCTGACGCAAAAAGTTTGCGTCTCAAATCCCCCGCAACCAAGGGAACCGGCCGCCCAACAGCGGACGATTCCCCGGAAGCAGAGGAACCAGAGCCGGAACCAGGCCATCGCACAGGCGACGGCACTGGTGCACCAGCTCCTTGGAGAGGCAAACTACCCATCGGACGCCTACCGGGCGTGGCTGCCGACCACGAGAGAGGTCTCAGCCCTGCTCCAAGACGCACAACGGAGGCGGCAATGGAGAACCGCTGGTGAAGAGTAGCGTTGCGAGCGCGACCCTCCGAAGTAGACATTATGACTTTTTCTGACGAATATATGAGAGAAGAAAAAAACAAGCAACAATGTAAACAAGTCTCAACTTTCTTCAGCTAACAACCTCGTCAAGTGTGGGATCTACCGAAGGCACTTCCTTGTGGTGAAAGTGAAGAAGGAGGCGAGTAGGTGACCACACACCTGCTTATGAAGGTAAGCGGATGAGGGTGGGCCAGACGAATGTTGGGATGTAAAGGTACATGGTGGAATTTTTTATTCAGTGCTCGTGCACGATGTGAAGTACAGTGCAGATGATGCTGAGCGTAAGCCATAATGAAACATAACCTAATTTATTATTATTAAAAGAAATTTATATATGTTAAAAGGTTTATTATTTGTTAATTGCGTTTTTAAAGACACCATTCAGGATGTGTTTGAACAAAGTTTCCGACCTATTCTAATAATGTTCTTGAGGATGTTTGACTTTGGTAAATAATCTGTCTTAGCCTAGCATAAGTCAAAATACAGGTCTGTTTTACACAACATGTTTTACTATGTTTACGGACATTTCAAATGTAAACAAACCTCCATCAGCCTCGACATTCATTCTAAGGTTCATGTTTAAATAAAATAAAATAAATGGTGCATTTATATAACAGCTTTTATCCAAAGCGCTTTACAATTTGTTCCTCACATTTGACCCATTCACTCACACATTCACACACCGACGGCGGAGGCGACCATGCAAGGTGCCAACCTGCTCATCGGGAGCAATTAGGGGTTAAGTGTCTTGCTCAAGGACACTTCGACATGCTGCCAGAAGGAGCCGGAATCGATCCGGGAACCATCCAATTACCAGACGACCGCTCTCTACCTCCTGAGCCACTGTCGCCCCCCTGTCGTTTATATAACAGTGGTCACTACTAGGTACCAGGGGCGGAATGATACCAGTAACAACTAGATATGTTCCGATACCGATACCAGTATCGGAAATGCCTCCGATACAGCCTAAAATGCTGGTATCGGTATCGGCGAGTACGCCGAAAGTCTAGCCTCTGATACCATATGACGTAATTTATCAACAACACGTGCGGTATCCTCCTGCTGAGAGTGAGCATTATAAAACAAACGTGTTTTTAATCGACCGTGAATTAAAGTGTCAAGGCTGTTTGTCATTTTAACGGCAGATACTTTATTAAATGCCATCGTCCCAACAGAGCAGTCTGACGGGGA
Source organism: Notolepis coatsorum (assembly GCF_963971535.1). Classification (NCBI taxonomy): domain Eukaryota; kingdom Metazoa; phylum Chordata; class Actinopteri; order Aulopiformes; family Paralepididae; genus Notolepis; species Notolepis coatsorum. The sequence continues at coordinate 69,553,032 of NC_140165.1, forward strand.
GCTCTGATGTCTGATGCTTGCTGGTGTTATTAGCATTAGCTGAAGAGCTATCTGAAAAGCTCGTTTTAGCTTAACGTTACCTTGGCTAAAGTTGGGACTATTCATAATCCAGCAATAATGGCTGCAGACCTGCAAGCAAAGTAGAGCAAGTTGGCAAAGGAGTATTTCAAGGTAAATCACTTTTTCACCAGTAACGTTACATTTTCTTGTTTCCATCTAACGTTAGCGCACGTTAACTGGCTAATCTAGCTCACGCTAACGTGGCTGATCGACCTCTCCCACACATGCACGCAATTAACCCATTCTCTGCCACCACTTTGATCATCCTAAACCATTCTCTGCCAGTACTATAAGTCTATGGATATGTTCACCTTCTTTGCAGGGCTATTACTTTTTAAATTGTATTGCTAAATTGACATTACTATGGCCCATTCAACATCGATTAGCTATCGTTCAGGATGTAGGAACGTTTTACTTTTTCATTCACACATTCATACGAAAATACCGCCTAGTGTTACGATTCTCGTTCTTGACTACGGTCGGGAACCACCCACCTTCTCTGTCATCTGTCACTTGATTGCTGTCACTTGTTTTTCCCTGTCATTTAGTGCTGTCACTTAGGGGTTGGCTTCTGATTGGCTGTCACGGGGGTGTGTGTGGAATGTTGGTATTTGGTGGCTATTTAACATTCCTTTCATCTGCTTGTCATTCGTCAGGTCTTCACTATAGGCGTTCGGAGATAACGCGGCCGGTTCCAGTTCTGGACCACCACTAAGCTCCATTATCTATTTATCTCGTTCCCTTGCCTTTGGCATACTATCCTAGTTTTACTCTTTGTGTTCTTTACTATTAAAGTCGAACCTGTTCAAGAGTATACCTTCTCCGTCTCTGTGATTGCCTACAACAATTGGAACTCACCTACCTCCATCCTGACAGAAGACCTGACCATCAGAGTTCCATGGAGGCAATCATGGAGATGCTCCGGGCACAGAAGAGTGCACAGGAGCGCATGGAGGAACAACAACATCTGGTTTCTTCTTTGTTGATAAAAAAGATGGGGATCAGCGTCCGTGCATTGATTATAGGGGATTGAATGACGTTTCCATCAAGAACCGATATCCTTTACCTCTCATGGACACGGCCTTTGAGTGCTTACAGGGGGCACAGGTCTTTTCTAAACTTGACTTACGTAATGTATACAATCTGGTCAGGATTAGAGAAGGAGACGAGTGGAAGACTGCATTTAATACGCCCAATGGTCACTATGAGTATTCATGCCCTTTGGTTTGGCTAATGCTCCGGCAGTCTTCCAAGCCCTGGTTAACGACGTGCTGCGAGACTTGATTGGGGTGTCGGTGTTTGTTTACCTAGATGATATCCTAATTTTTTCTCGCGATATGGTTCAACACCAACTGCATGTTCGGGAGGTGCTAGACCGTCTCCTCAAGCATCAACTATTCGTTAAGGCCGAGAAGTGTGTGTTTCACACTGATACCGTTTCCTTCCTGGGCTTTGTGTTGACGAAGGGTGATCTACGCATGAATTCGGCCAAGGTGAGTGCAGTCTTGGACTGGCCACGGCCTTCGTCGCTCAAGGGGTTACAACGTTTTTTAGGCTTTGCAAGTTTTTACAGGCGCTTTATTCGCAACTTAAACGCCTTAGCCAATCCGTTAACAGCTCTCACTAAGGCCTCTCTCCCTGGCTTTGATCGCCCTGGCTTTGGTCGCCTAGGGCAGAGTCGGCCTTCTGCAATCTCAAACGTCGGTTTACATCCGCTCCTGTATTGATCAGCCACGATGCGGAGGTTCCGTTCATTGTGGAGGTGGATGCCTCTGACATCGCGGTGGGGGGGTGCTCTCTCAGAGGTGCTTAAAGGATGGGAAAGTGCACCCGTGTGCTTTTTTTCTCTCGCCGTCTGTCACCAGCCGAGCGCAACTACGACGTGGGTAATCGGGAGTTGTTGGCTATCAAATTGGCACTGGAGGAATGAAGACATTGGTTGGAGGGGGCGGCACATTCTTTTATTGTTTGGACCGATCATAAGAACTTGGCTTACATCCAAGGGGCTAAACGCCTTAACGCTCGCCAGGCCAGGTGGGCGTTATTCTTCACACGATTTCGATTTACCATCTCCTATAGGCCCGGGTCCAAGAATATCAAACCCGATGCGTTAACGCGCCAGTTTGATCTTCCTGGCCGGGAGGAGCAGCCCCATCCCATTATTCCACCGGCCTTGATTTTGGCACCCGTGTCTTGGGGCATAGATAAGGTGGTAAGGTCGGCGCTAACGCGGGAGCCCGACCCTGGCGGGGGCCCTCCGGGGCGGTTGTATGTGCCCAAGGCGGCACGCTCACGTTTGCTGCAGTGGGCACATGCCTCATCCCTCACCAGCCACCCTGGGGCCACCAGGACCCTGGAATTTATCCGTAGGAGGTTCTGGTGGCCGACAGTGGAGGGGGATACCCGTTCCTTTGTGGCGGTCTGCCCGATGTGCGCGTGCAGTAAGACCTCTCGCCGTGCACCGGCAGGTCTCCTCCGGCCACTTCCTATTCCTAAACGGCCCTGGTCGCACATATCCCTGGACTTTATTTCTGGCCTCCCCCTTTCGGACGGGTTCACCACCATTTTGGTGGTGGTGGACCGGTTCTCGAAGGTGGCTCACTTTGTTCCTCTCCCCAAGCTTCCATCGGCCCGAGAGACTGCTGATCTGGTGATACAGCATATATTTCGGGTCCACAGGCTTCCGGTGGATATCGTGTCGGACCGGGGTCCTCAGTTCGCTTCCAGGTTCTGAAAGGCGTTTGCCACCGGTCTCGGCGCCTCCGTCAGCCTTTCGTCTGGGTTTCATCCGCAGTCGAACGGGCAGACGGAGCGCGTCAACCAGGACCTGGAGGGGGTCTTGAGATGTTACGTTGCCGGTTGCCCGGCAACGTGGAGTAGGAGGTTGGCGTGGGCTGAGTACGCGCATAATACCCTCCTCTCCTCCTCTACCGGTATGTCTCCCTTTCAGTGTCAGTATGGTTTTCAACCTCCTCTGTTTCCCGAGCAGGAGCAGGAGGCGGAGGTGCCCTCGGCCCAGGCACATGTGGCTCGCTGCCGCAGGACGTGGAAGCGGGTCCGGGCGGCGCTGCAGAAGGTTTCGGTTAGTACCCAGCGGCAGGCTAACCGCAAGCGTCGTCCGGCTCCGGTTTACCGTCCTGGGCAGCGGGTTTGGCTTTCCACCCGGGATCTCCCTCTCCGGGTGGAATCCAGGAAGCTGGCTCCTCGCTTTATAGGGCCCTTTAAAGTAGTACGTCGGGTGAATCCTGTGGCTTACAGGCTACGGATTACGAGCTCTATGAGGGTTCATCCGACATTTCATGTGTCCCTGTTGAAGCCGTTCCTCTCATCGCCCTTGGCCCCGCCACTGCCTACGGTTCCTCCGCCTCGGTTTATGGGTGGTCAGCCCATTTACACGGTGCAGAGGATACTGGGTTGTAGGCGGAGGGGTAGGGGGTTTCAGTTCTTGGTGGATTGGAAGGGGTGCGGGATAGAAGAGCGTTCTTGGGTGCCTCAAAGGGATATTTTAGATTCCAGCCTGATCCCAACGTTGATTTCCGGCGGCTGAATCCCGAGGCCCCCATGTGAACATCTGGTGCCGTTCGTCGGGGGAGGGTACTGTTACGATTCTGGTTCTTGACTACGGTCGGGAACCACCCACCTTCTCTGTCATCTGTCACTTGATTGCTGTCACTTGTTTTTCCCTGTCATTTAGTGCTGTCACTTAGGGGTTGGCTTCTGATTGGCTGTCACAGGGGTGTGTGTGGAATGTTGGTATTTGGTGGCTATTTAACATTCCTTTCCTCTGCTTGTCATTCGTCAGGTCTTCACTATAGGCGTTCGGAGATAACGCGGCCGGTTCCAGTTCTGGACCACCACTAACCTCCATTATCTATTTCTCTCGTTCCCTTGCCTTTGGCATAGTATCCTAGTTTTACTCTTTGTGTTCTTTACTATTAAAGTCGAACCTGTTCAAGAGTATACCTTCTCCGTCTCTGTGATTGCCTACAACAATTGGAACTCACATACCTCCATCCTGACAGTCTAGAGTATAAATATGTTTTTATCGTTTTCTGCAGTATTTCCTAGAACGTGAGATATAGACATAAATGCATATATTAGATTATCAAATGCCGTTTGATACCGATCAACGTTATATTAAAAATGTCAACTGTACATGGTCCTAAGCGTTATGACTGATCATCCGCGGGTGAACGGAGGGGGGGGGGGGGTCGTTTATAATTCCGTGACCGACGTTAAATGATTTATGTAGTATGGGTGATATATAGATCAGAGCAGTTTGTATCGAAAATGATAAAGAAAAACGCTGAAACTCACGGCAGCTTCCTCGTAGCAATGGGCGATGAGAATGGAGCAAACAGATCCCAGTTATGTGATGTGGATCGATGCGATCCATTTCCGGTTTGTATAATACTAATATACGCCCAAATCATGTGGATTATTGAGTTATGGCAACGGATCGATATCCACGGTGTGTGTCTTGAGTCCAGGGACGATAAACGAGTGCCCGGACGGAATAGTGAGACGCACCGGGAACCCAAGAGATTGACTTCCGGTTGCAACTCGCAGATCAGCCACCAGGTGGCAGTATTGAAGTGTTGCAGAGTTGTGATGGCTCCCGCATCATATGACAAGGCTCCGTGGGTGAAATATGAATTCCATGACGAAAATATGAAATATGAACTTGAAACACGCTGTACGACGGGATTGGCAGAATTCGCATGAACTTGAAACCCGTCGTACGACGTGAATGGCGGAGAAAGGGTTAATGACATAATGCGGACAGCCATACCGGTGACAATGTTTAGCTTTTAGTGCCAAATGATAAGAGTCTGAGGTGGAATCTCAAAAGAGAATATTTATTGTGCAAAAATCACAACAGAGCCGCTCCTACTAGCTAACTGAACCAGAGCCTTCTGGAAGCAAGTGCAACAATGTGTAACCTCCGTGCGGAATCAATGTTCCAACAACCTTTCCGTGGGTGAACTCATTGAGCATAGTTGTCAATTAATGATACTAATACTAATATTTACAATCACTTGTTGTTGAATAAATACCATTACTTTATAGTTATTACAAAAAAACAGTATATATAAAACAGTAGCTGTAAAAACTATTATAATTTTTTTTAAAGTGTTATAATTTATAATAATTTTAATTTTTTTTAAATGTATGCACTGGTATCGGATCAGTATCGGTATCGGCCGATACCCAAAGCTTAGGTATCGGAATCGGATGGGGAAGGAAAAAATGGTATCAGAACATCTCTTGTAACAACATGATACGATACTGTGATGAATTTGGCTCTCGATAACGATAATCACGACACACAATATCGATTATCAATATATTGAATTTTATCTATGACACATCACAATATCTGTCTCTAACTAAAGAAGAAAAAATGCAGATAAAAACGCAAAAAGCTGGAAGTATGTATTCATTCGCAGAATTAAGGAGAGAAATATATATATATAGAGAGAGAAATAGAGGACATGCAACACAGATTCTAAGTTGGGTCACAACATCACATGCACACAACATGCATGGCGGTCCACTGAGACACCAGGAGGAGCTCTTCTGGCGCCCGGTTCAGTCACAGCTCAGAATGAGAGCGAGTCCTGCTTACAGGTTTTTTTCAATTGCTTAAGCACGATTTTGAAAACCGGGCCCGATGTTTCAAAACACTATACACACAATTAGCACAATTAGCACTCTTAAAAAAGGAAAAACTATAGGCCTACACTAATTTATATAAAACACATGTTTTACCATTATGAAACACACGTTTCATATGACTTAATTTTTGTTTATTTGAACCAGTTACACACTGCTGTGACCAATTTTCTCTCCATATACCCAAATCAGTCAACATTTCAACATGGAGAATCACAACAAAACATGTCCCAGTTTTCATGCTACTACATTGGTGTACCGTACATAACACTGTAAGCTCAGCAAATATCAGACACACGTAAAATACTGTATCCAGTACAGTTTAAAATGACAGTAAAACTAAAACAAAAATAGAAACAATTTACAGTACAGAAAATACTAGACATTATCTCTTCGCCTAGCTGGATCTGGCCAGATAATTTATGGGAAACTGGGACATGTTTTGTTGTGATTCTCCATGTTGACATGTTGACTGATTTGGGTATATGGAGAGAACATTTATATTTTCATCAGTCTGCATCATTGGTTGTCTTGTGTATTGTTTGGTAAATGTATTGTATATTTGCATATTCTCTGTGTACTTCACTCTCCTTCCATTGGCTGAAGACAGGTGAACTAACCTGCTACATTTCTATAGTGCTTAAACCTGATTGGTGTGTCTACAATTAAGCAATTATGTGTTTGTGCACCTGATGGCTGTGTTTAGCCAATTGGTTCATATGTGTGGTAATTTGAAATGATGTGTCTAATGTAATGCAAGTGAGTTTAGTGTTTGGCAAATCACTGTGTATTGTTTTGCAATAAGTGTGAGGCTGACACATGTGCTTATAGGGGTGCAAATCTGGGCCCATGTCTTGCTCCTTGAGTGTAAGGTTTTGATAATTGTGTAATACTTTTGATTTGAGTGTTTATGCAATAGAAGAAAACGGTAAAGAACCTCATAGAACAATAATTTGTCATAAATACAGTTTTCACAACTGCTTAAACACATTATCGGTAGAATTATGCCTTTGCATGTTCAGTGTTACACTTTCACCTGTTGGATGTAAAATATTAACACCATGTTTTTAGGTAAAGGTCAAAACAGAGGCTATTTTGTAATATTTACCACTGAGATGTGTGTTATATCCACAATCATGTTCTAAGCTCAGCATTTATTTCCTCAAACGGGGTCCTAAACGGTATGTCTTTTAATTCCTTGGCAAATCCTCACAACACCGGAATTTATCAGCAAAAGCCGTTCAGTGGTGCGGCCGCGGGATCTATGCAAGCACATTTTTGGGCGGGGTACTTAACAATATGACAGTTTAACTTGAGAGCACTTATTTCACCCCCTCAGAACCTATTGTCTTTCATGTTAATTTGAGACCTAAGTTTTAGGTCGGCAATCATCTTAATAACTAAAGAGCCAGATTATTTCCGTCTTGTATTTTGCTTAAATTTTAGGGGGGGGGGTTGCTCCTCTTGTACGGTGATATCGGTATTTGTTTATCCATTTGTGTGTCTATTTTACAGTATACGTTTGCGTATGTATCCGGTCTCTTTATTTTTTTAATGAATTCAAAACCCCACCGGAGAATTGCAAAAGCGATGAAACTTTAAAACACGGTGCAGTTAAACAGTGCAGTCGGGGAAGGGGGGGGGGGGTGTTTACATTGAAGCCGGTCACAATCTCAGAAGATCCTCGAATGTAGGTTAGAATATGGACGTTAATATGCAAATGTATGTCCTTATCTGCTGGGACACACAAACAAGCATCATCCTTGATTGATTTAATAAACTTCTTTTATCTTTCAAAGTGTTAATTAGGCAGACGGGCGCCCGCGCTTTTGAATCTCAGCCTTTTTTCCGCGGCGCATTCGAGAGCTTTTAGACAAAGAGCGTTTTATTTTCTCCCTTTCTCCCTGAACATCACTGAACTGGCTCTCCCTCGTCTCCCTCTCCCCTCGTCTCTCTCTCTCCCCTCGTCTCTCTCTCTCCCCTCGTCTCTCTCTCTCCCCTCGTCTCTCTCTCTCCCCTCGTCTCTCTCTCCCCTCGTCTCTCTCTCCCCTCGTCTCTCTCTCTCCGCTCGTCTCTCTCTCCCCTCGTCTCTCTCTCCCCTCGTCTCTCTCTCTCTCCCCTCGTCTCCTTCTCCCCTCGTCTCCCTCCTTCTCGTCAGTTAACTGTATTATTTCTGTGGTCGTTAAAGAGGCGTGGCGCTCCGTTCCCGGGGTGGAATTGACGGAAAAGGAGCAGGGAAAACAAATAGAAATATGGCAGTTTGTTGAATAAACTCCACGACTGCCGTTAAAAACGTTCCGTTTCCTGCGACACCGGTCTGGTTTGGCGACCTCTCTGTCGTCCCTGCTCCCCCTCCCCCTTCCCAGTGCTGGAGACAGATTCCATGATGCAGGAGCGGATGTGTCCCAGGGTGATGGTGGCGAGTGGAGCGTGTGTTTGCAGGTGGGGGAAGAGGCTGGAACGATATGAGGCAACACAGGTGCACTTCTTTACTGAAACGGGGGCTGTGTGTGCCGTGGCGGCCATCTTGGATCGGCTGGTCACATCACTCGTATAAGAGAGTCCATGTTGGGAGAGGACATGTTGGGAGAGGACATGTTGGGAGAGGACATCTTGGGAGAGTCCATGTTGGGAGAGGACATGTTGGGAGAGGACATGTTGGGAGAGGACATGTTGGGAGAGGACATCTTGGGAGAGTCCATGTTGGGAGAGGACATGTTGGGAGAGGACATGTTGGGAGAGGACATGTTGGGAGAGGACATCTTGGGAGAGTCCATGTTGGGAGAGGACATGTTGGGAGAGTCCATGTTGGGAGAGGACATGTTGGCAAAAGCCATGGAAAGGGGGGGGGGGGGTCCCCTCAAATCAAGGGAATCGGGGCGCCAGGGTGACGCACCACGTAGCAGTGCAATGCGGACGTCCCGGGTTCTCCCAACCTTCCTCTCTGTCGGGCCTGTTAGAAATTAAGCAGTAAAATGCCAAAAAACAAATCTAAAAAATGTCAATAAAAATAAAATAAAATCAAGGGAATAACACAACACCCCCCAAAGCCCCCCGAAAGAAAAAGAAAACATTAGTACATGTCTAAACACTTCCCCTCGCTCTCTCTCTCTTTCTTTCTCTCTATCTCTCTCTCTCTCTGAGTTGCGTTGATCTCATCTGGTTGGTTGGACACTTTTAGGGAATACCCCCCCCCCCTCTCTCTCTCTCTCTATTGTAACCGTCCCAAAAGCAATCAGAAAGAATTTTTCTTCTCAAAAGCATATTTAAATTCTCAATCTTATCTTTGATGTCTTATTTGCGTGTGATGATTATGCCCCCTCTCTCTCCCAAACAACTGATATACAACGACTTGTCAGCCCCTCGTAGCACATGTTGTGTGCGTGTGTACACGTTTGGGACGTTTCTTTTGGTTTTTGGATCAAAGAAGAAAAATAAATCATCCCTCATGCATATAAATTCCCGAGTTAACATGAAACGGGGAGATGAAGAGAAAAAGAACTTAAGACATTGTTCAAAACTGTCGCCGCACGGAGCGGACGCCTCTCTCATGAGGGGGAGGAGCTCCAGCTGGACCACGCTTGCCCCTAAAACGGCATAATGCAGAAGTTGATAACTTGTTATTTATTATTTGTTTGGATTCATTCCTCCAGTGCACTGGTATAACCTAACGACTCATCCTAACCTGGGCAATTAAAGAGGAGGCAGACTGCAAAGCCCGCAGAAAAGCAGCCACTGCAGTCGCCACCAACTCTAATTATTGTCTGGCCCCTGGGTTCCAGGAAAAGAAAAAAGGCTTCATTAGTCCTTTCTCCTCCGGTAAATTTGTTTTTGTCTGACATTCTTCACATACCATCGGTAACCTTTATTCATCTTCGGTTAGCACTTTTTGTCTGCTGAAGTAAGGCTTTGAGCCGGCAGTTTGGTTTTTACATGACGCAGAGGTGAATCAGAGTAAATTGGCAGCATTGGAGCGTCTAAATTGCTCTGTCCATTCGGATGGAAGTAAATAAGCCAGTAACGTTAATTTAGTAGAGCAGCTTTTACAGAGCAGAGTCACAAAGTGCTTCACAAAGAATATAATAGTTAAAAATAAGTGAAATAGAAGAAAGCAATCAAACAAGACCTTAAAAGACTAACGTCTTGCATCAATTCATCAAGAATCGCATTGTAAATTTATATATTTTTAACCACTTAAGCATTGGTCAAAAATGGGGCTAGTTTTCTTATCTTTTGATGATTGCATACTCAAAGTAATTAACCATTTATTATACTTTATACATATAGCACATGCATGAGTCTGGTCTCTTTTGAAAGGTAACATTCTGAAGTTTCTTACACAATAAAGACAAACTTTGCTAATGAAATAGAGTAACAGAGGTTTGAACACACTGAAGTAAAAGTTGTGTGTACTCACATTTATTTTTACTGGTTTTTAAGTTTCAGCTGAGAGGTAGGAGCTGGAAAACCTAATGGTACCATAGCCTGAAGTCTTATGTAGTACAGGTCCAAGGTTTATAAAAATCCCACGGAAGATGTATGTTTTACAAATGTTTTTGTAATGTGTGTACCGGTAAATATTCTGCATGATTATCCAAAATGGGCGTCCGCTCCCATTCATTCAGAGGCTCTCGCCAAAACAATGGACTTCTTTGTCTTCTTGTGTCACCTTCCCCCACTCTCAGCACCCGTCTGGGATCCCTTTTCGGAGCAGACATTCCTTGGCTACAACAGTGGTCAATCATTTTAGCCATCAGCGGTGACTGGTCAGTTCAGGACCGTTTACAACCGGATCGTCCGGAACGGCTTGTCAGATGACACTCGCCGGATGTTTCGTCTTGTAACTCGAGACCCGAAGCATGCAATAGGTTAAGTGTGGTGACGATCAAAAGGTGGCAAATTAAACTTTCAAACAATGTATTGGTTGATCGGGAGAAACGCAGCCCGGAGCCGACAGGCGAGGGCAAAGTGCCGCGACGTGCGCGCATACGGGCTCTTGGACGTTAAGAGGTTTTAAAGTAGAATCTGTAAGCCATCAAATGGCTAAATGGCTTTGCTTGATGTTGCACTTAACACTTTTTTGTTTAGTTTAGTAAATTATTATACTGTGAATTTCTCCAGCAGTAGCAACCCCTGCCCCTATCCCCACTCAATTCCAACCCAGATCAAAACAAAAACAATATATCGTAATACCTGTAGGTCACTGTTTGATTACAGATTCTACCTTTAATTTATGTCTTTGGTATTGCCATAATGTTTTTGTTTTTGTTATTTGCTTGTTTGTGGGTCTACCTAGCATTTTCCTCAGGCCCCCAGACTGAATTCACTTATCAATTCACCCGTCTAACCTGTCACACATTTGCGGTACAACAGCACGCGGTGATAACACAGGCGTGTCGCTCTGCCCCGTACGAAGAGGCAGCTCGGCACAAAGAAATCAAAGCCGTGCGGATATCGACCGGCGGCCTCTCGCATGGACACCGAGAGGAAGAAAGAGAAGGGATTCAGAATCAATACTCAACGTTGCTAATCCTGGTACCTAACAGAACAGTATCATTGTGTTTCATTGTGGGGAGGGGGAGAGAGAGAGGATAAACTAGGCCAGGGGCTTCATAAGAAATCACTCAGGAGCCCCCCCCCCCACCAGGACACAAAAGGTCCCATTGCCCATTCTCCCGGTTAGAGAAGGACTCACACATGATGTGGACTAATGTACCTCTCAATACTTTGACTGCGAACACACTGAAGAGGAGAGTGTATCTTGGCAAGTTCAAGTGGATGACCTCTTGAAAACAAAAAAAACAACCTTTGACTGGTAATCAGCACCCAACTATGTGAGATACGGAATATATTTTTTTTCTTTTTAAAAGGGAGAATGGGCAGCCCGCTCCCCTTTGTATTTTCTTTTTGACAGTATAAGAGGATGTTCCTTATAAAGACAGGAAGGAGAGGGAGACAGAGTAGAGGAGACACAGGAGAGACGGTTCTTTATTGAGACAGTAGGAAGGCTGAGAGGGAGACAGAGTAGAGGAGACACAGGAGAGAAGGTTCTTTAGTGAGACAGTAGGAAGGCTGAGAGGGAGACAGAGTAGAGGAGACACAGGAGAGAAGGTTCTTTATTGAGACAGTAGGAAGGCTGAGAGGGAGACAGAGTAGAGGAGACACAGGAGAGAAGGTTCTTTAGTGAGACAGTAGGAAGGCTGAGAGGGAGACAGAGTAGAGGAGACACAGGGGAGAAGGTTCTTTATTGAGACAGTAGGAAGGCTGAGAGGGAGACAGAGTAGAGGAGACACAGGAGAGAAGGTTCTTTAGTGAGACAGTAGGAAGGCTGAGAGGGAGACAGAGTAGAGGAGACACAGGAGAGAAGGTTCTTTATTGAGACAGTAGGAAGGCTGATAGGGAGACATAGTAGAGGAGACACAGGAGAGAAGGTTCTTTAGTGAGACAGTAGGAAGGCTGAGAGGGAGACAGAGTAGAGGAGACACAGGAGAGAAGGTTCTTTATTGAGACAGTAGGAAGGCTGAGAGCGAGACAGAGTAGGGGAGACACAGGAGAGAAGGTTCTTCCATAGACTTTTTTTTTTTAAACCACATACAATCTGTAGTCTGGGCACGACACCAAGAGATCTCATAACACAGAGTAAAAAAGAGAGTAGAAATTAGGTGTTTACTGAATTCCCGAAGAGAAATAAAAAGGAGAGAGAGAGAAACTTTAACAATTCCACACCGCAGTCCCTTTTAATTGCGGATTGTGGCGAGTGCGCGCACGCGTGTGTGTGTGTGTGTGTGTGTGTGTGTGTGTGTGTGTGTGTGTGTGTGTGTGTGTGTGTGTGTGTGTGTGTGTGTGTGTGTGTGTGTGTGTGTGTGTGTGTGTGTGTGTGTGTGTGTGTGTGTGTGTGTGTGTGTGTGTGTGTGTGTGTGTGTGTGTGTGTGGTTATCAGTTCAACTGTTCACTGGGTGCTTGGGAACAGCCCGCCTGCCTGCCACGGTGCCTTGCGCCCGTATATAACCCAACACAGCCGTTTCATCTCCGCCGCTTCTTGAACCTCACTTCACAGTAAAGAGAGGGCCAATTAGGGTGCAGAGGGATTAGAAAT
>NC_140165.1:69566063-69632768 GCF_963971535.1 Notolepis coatsorum
TCTCTCTCTCTCTCTCCCTCTCCCTGTCCCATCTTCAACTCCGCTCATTTGCTCAGTCAAGCGCAATCCTGTCCCTGTACAATACAATACCAGAGTACATTTACATCTACTTCTGGTCAACTACAGCCCTAATCTCTCATCTAACAAAACTGTAGAGTAATTTTCCCAGAGTAATTATTACGGAGTTATTATTTTCCTCTCAAGTAGTCATATTTACTCCCTTTGGGGCATAATCATTGCCTGTGGCCAATAGAGTGAGAGTAAAGTTCCAGAAGAGTTTCTATTGGAGTAATACAGCATGGTCACGCCTACTATGCATATAATTCCCAAATCTGACGACGCCATCTTTCTCTCTCGCCAAGTCATCTCTCTGCAATAGCAGCAAGAGAAATACAGCGATATTTTCCTTCTCTTGGATGCCTGGATCAAATGCCATGCAGGTAAGATTATTATTATTATTTGTTAATTTATTAAACAGCAATGTGTGTAACTAATTTGCAACATTACAGCTATGGCCACAGAGCCATCTAGCATGCAGGATGATGTTACCATGTTAGCTGCTACATTAGCAGGCACGCTATTAAATACACAATGTTTTTACTGTTTTATGGACAATAACTTAGTAAGAACAGGTACGTCGGTGCAACACGAGTATTCAATTATCAACAGTATTGCTATCAGGGACAGTGCACATTAATCAACATGTCGGTTTTCATGTAAAATGCATGAGCTAGTGTTAGCCAGAAGCAAATTTTCACCTCTAGGCTACCTGTAGGCCTGTAGGCTACCTGTAGGCTACTGTTGTTAAAAGTAGTGATATAACTATCCATACAAAAACTGACGTATTAAGAACATACAAGACAAATAGACATAGTACAGGAGACGGAACAATTATATGTTACATGTTGGCGGACTTTGCTGAAACAGTGGCAGAGACAACGTGTGTTTTACTCTAAATAGAGTCACGTAAATTTGCGCGATGTGCTGTAGGTTGACTGTTTTACTAGCGGTAAATGGACATAACAAGTTAATTTGACGCACTGTTCAGTTCAACAAGTGTTTGTTTGAACCATTGTACTGGGTTGACTAATTTGAATGAATGCCCAACAATTCGCCTCTATATTGTGGATTGACTCTTAACACTTTGACTGCCGGGAGCCGTCTTTAGACGTCTTTGCTGGCCATGCTAAAGTTGCCGGGGGACGCTGTACGTCGTCTTTATATCAATATTTCAAAAATCTGCGATCGGATTCATAATGTCCCTCCGCTGGCCTGAGATACACCAGCAGGACCCACTGAGCTCTCTGGCGGTTCAGGAGCGCCATCTGGTGGCCGATCGCGCAAACCGCTTAACAGGAAGCGCAGTAGAGGTTGTGCTAGATGTCCGTATTGCTTCCGGCCACTCGGGATAGGTTCCGGCACTCTAGCTCGTCACACTACATAGCGATCGATTGCCATAACTCGATAAACAACATGATTTGGACGTATATACCATTATACAAGCTGGAGATGGACCGGGTAATAATATATCCCATAATGATAAAATTTCTACTCGACGATGATCGCCCAACGGCGCGCGGAGACTGGGGTGAGTTTCAGCGTGTAACGTTACCGTCTTCGATAATAACTGATATTATCAACATTTGACCCACATTAGATGATTGGTATAACGCTGCCCACGGAATTATAAACGCCCCCTCGCCCATCCGGTCAACATCAGATGACGTGTAGTAACTTCTAGAAGTACGTCTAGTTGGAATTTTTTATATCGCGCTGATTGCCATCAAACTGTATTTCATCATCAATATAATGCATTTGGGGCTATATATCACGTTCTGGAGAAAGCTGCAGAAAGAGATGAAAACATACTTATACATTAGACCATACTTTACTATGAATATGTGAATGAAAAAGTTTAACGTTGCTACACAATGAACAATACATATAGGACTTTGAATGGGCCCTAATAATGGCAATGTAGCAATAGAATTAAAAAGTTATAGCCCTGCAAAGAAGGGGATTTTCTCCATAGACAAATAGCGCTGGCAATCTATGGTATATCATTAATTTAACCTTAGGCAACCAAAGTGTTAATGCGGAACCAAACTGTCAAGTGCTTGTTTCCGCCCAGGCACTTTTCACTGTCGCTCGTGCTAACGGGTGCACGTGCACACTATGCTAGATTTGTGAAAGACAGGTGCTGGTGCTCCATCACCGTAATGTTAGGTATGTGTGTTCTGCCTCCAGGTAGTAGTATTATAATATAATGGAAACTTGTGGAACTAGATAGCCTATAGAATGCTTTTGTAAAATTTTCTAATTGTAACACTCTTCATAATGCTGAGTTGTTGTGCCCTATATCATCTTAGTAACTGTTATTATTTATTTGCCATCAGATGCAGGCTGTACGTGTTAAACACATAGACCGGCAGAAATTCATCTGTTTTGAGGGCCAACTGACCTTCACAGCATTTGTGTGGTGAGTGAAACATTTTGCACAGCGTGCCATTAGTTCTCAAAATGGCGTCCGCCTTGATAGTTAGGAACCAAATGGACCCTTATTGGTCTGTAACTCTGACGGTGTACAAATGGACCCCAACGTCCATTTTACACCGTCAAGAGTTAAATTAACATTGATTTTACAATATAAATTGGGGTCCTAGAGATAGAAATGCCATTAAATGGGTGCCCTTAGAATTAAAATGCTTGAGAATCACTGCTAGAGCCGTATAAATATTGTCTTATTATGGGGGTCCCTGGCACATCTTTTCAAATGGGGGTCTGTGGGCTAATTGTCAATTTGGGGGGTCCTTGACATGAAATGTTTGAGAACAACTGCCC
Source organism: Notolepis coatsorum (assembly GCF_963971535.1). Classification (NCBI taxonomy): domain Eukaryota; kingdom Metazoa; phylum Chordata; class Actinopteri; order Aulopiformes; family Paralepididae; genus Notolepis; species Notolepis coatsorum. Next base: position 69,568,905 of record NC_140165.1, read on the forward strand.
TATGCAACAACATACTGGGTGTCAGTTTAGGCTTTCCCTGCATGTTAATTGAAGCTGTAGGCCTACAGTACAAGGCACAATCCATTTTCTTTAGGATAGAGTGAACCAATCAATGTCTTAAGTATGTCAATTAAGGCTGTCAATCTTCCTCATATGATACAATTTTCAGTGGCTATTTTAATATCCCATTTTTATGACATTTTAATTAAATTAAATAAATTGAATTTAAAAAATAAACAGATTTATCAATAAGCTTGTGCAATCTTGTTTTGTCTTCAGTTTCCAAGAAATTTTATGTTCCTAGTACCTTGGACTTGCATTTCTTTTAATACAATATATAGATATAATTAAAGCCCTATTTGTTGCCTGTCGATTGCCCTTTCAGGTGACAAAATCCGTTCAGCAGTTCTCGAGTTACATGCCGATATGTGAGGCGTGCCCCAAAGTACGCAAAAGTACACATTACCACCGCCGACTCCCGGGGCTCTAGCTCCGTCAATCATTTGGCGATCTCGAAATTATTTGCACAGGGTTGTAGCCAATGAGTGTGGCTTTCCAATGATACCCCATGATATGATAATTGGGGATCTAATACGTCTCTATTGATCGATTTATGATAAAGAAAAGCAGGCTTAACAGGTTAAAGGTCTATGATGACTCAAACACTGAAATCGACGAGGAGGCCTTTCAGTTTCTTATAAAAAAACCAGACCTGGGTGTGTTGGAGATTTGTTCACCCCAAGACCCAAATCCTGAAGGTGAGTTGCTAACATGGAGCCTTATAGCCTCATCCATACAGTCCTGGCTAACCTAAAATGTCACACAGGTACTGTATATTTTTGTACTTTGAAATGATCTTTGTTTCTATACGCCCAATGTAATGTAACGTGTGGATCAATCCTAATCTAATGTGGCCTTTTTACATTACATTCACAGACATTCCTCTCTTGCTAATCACACTTATATACATGATTGTTAGATTCAGTGAGCACCTCTGCAAACAACTCCATTGCCAGCAGCAGCTCCTTTCTCAGCTCTGGTGCAGACAATGAAGGGGACTTTGATGACACCATCATGTTGCAGTCTACTCCTGCTCCAAGAAACGGTGCTGACCTGACTCGTCTCGCTTCGGTAAGCTTTGCATATGACTGTTTGAAATGGAGATGGTGACTCTGATAAAGGGGTAGCAGGGGGGAAATGGCCAAGTACAATTGGGGAGAAAATGGGGGGGGGGGGGGGGGGTCATGGTTTACATTTGTTAAATATACTTGGCCACCAAATTAGGGGCCTGTGGCAACAGTGCTTAAAATATGACTGTCTATCCCTGTGTCCCCCCCTTTTTTTACTCCCGCTTAGATGACTGAAAAGATTCTGAGGGACAAACCTGGAGGAGAGATGATCATTACCGAGTATGCTCGGACAAAAAGCCTAACGGATACCAGCTATGATACAGTCGACATATAGCAAGAGAGAGAGCGAGAGAGAGCTCCCGTTCTACAGTCAATATACAGTGTTATCGCTGCACAGACCCGGCAATGCCCCTGACCCTCCACCAGAGCAAGGCAAGAGAGAGAGAGAGAGAGAGAGAGAGAGAGAGAGAGAGAGAGAGAGAGAGAGAGAGAGAGAGAGAGAGAGAGAGAGAGAGAGAACATTGGAAAGAAACAACCCAAAACCAGAGCAAATTGAAATGCTATTTGGCCCTAAACAGAGAGTACACAGTGGCAGAATACCTGAGCACTGTGACTGACCCAATACTAAGAAGATCCTTGACTAGGTACAGACTCAGCGAGCACAGCCTAGCCATCGAGAAAGGCCGCCATAGGCAGACCTGGGTCCTCATTCATCAACGTGACTTACGCACAGATATGTGCTTAACCTGTGCGTACAACCATTTCTAAGCAAAGTGTGGGATTCATCAATTTCAACTTGAACTTGACTTCGTGCTTATATTTACGCACAGCTCGGAGCATGCGTAGCTGACGCCCAGTGGTAGAATATGGGGACTGCAGACGGACGGCATAGATCAGTTGCATGCAGCATTAGTTTCAACGCAGAAATAATCTTGACTGACGTGTTCTGTATGACCCCCGTAATTCATTATAGTTCATTGTGAAATAGCGATATTAGTGTAATTATTGTCAAACCCTAAATAGCATGTGGAATAGGTCTTTCTCTCCGAATGAATGCAGGTTTATATATATAGCGTTATCGGGTGCACTGACTGCGCTCGCAGGAACTGTTTTCAGAGATAGCATCAGATAGGGATGAATGAATGAATGAGGGGCAGTCTAATTGCAGAGAGAACATAATATTAACTAGAGTCCACTACCCGAGACACCTCCTTCATTTGTACCGCAATTTGGGACCCAAATTGGAGCTATGAGCTTAAAAGCTTTTCCGTGCTTATTTGAGAAGGTCCAGCTGCAGAGCCGGAGAGACAGACAGCAGAGAGACAGACAGACAGACAGATAGACACTGTTCCACAGTGTGTGTGTGTGACCACTAGTCTCCTAGTAGAGACCCCCCCCCTCTGGACCACCTCCCAGTAGAGACCCCCCCTCCCCTCTGGACCACCTCCTAGTAGAGACAAGTTTTCTGAAATGTATGTTTATATATGCAAATGAGGCACTTCCCCATTAAATATGTGGACATTTATGGATGCAATAAGGCAAAATGAAGTAAAATGAACAACTAAATGTGTGTTATTGACGTTTTATTGTCACTAGTTTCATAGAAGACATGTTTAGGAAGCAAAATATAACAAAATCTCAAAATCAACAAAAAAAGTATATTTGCCTATTCACCTGCAGTGTCTCGCCTTAATCCTCATCTTCGTCTTCTTCCTAGAGAAGTCTCTACTAGGAGGTGGTCCAGAGGGGGGGGGGGGGGGGGGCTGAGTCTCTACTATTAGACTAGTAGTCACACACACGCACGCACACACACACACACACACACACACACACACACACACACACACACACACACACACACACACACACACACACACACACACACACACACACACACACACACACACACACACACACACACACACACACACACACACACACACTGTGGAACAGTGTCTCTCTGTCTGTCTGTCTCTCTGCTGTCTGTCTCTCTGCTGTTTCTCTCAAAATAGTATAAGTGCTATCTTGGCCCTGAGAAGTGCTCTCCGGCTCTGCAGCTGGACCCTTCTCAAATCAGCACGAAAAAAGCTATAAGCTTATAAAACGATTTAATATGCTAAACTTCGTTTTAAATTCCTTAATTCACTTTTGTTTATTTCATAAAGATTTTCCCGACATAATGCTACCTGCCCCGACCAGATCCGTGACTCTGTTGCGATACAGATGAATTATCTACTCAGAAAGCTTATAAAACGATTTAATATGCTAAACTTTGTTTTTAAATTCTTTAATTCACTTTTGTTTATTTCATAAGGATTTTCCCGACATAATGCTACCTGCCCCGACCAGATCCGTGACTCTGTTGCGATACAGATGAATTATCTACTCAGAATAGTATTATAAAGTGGCTATCTTTTATGCTGTAGATCACTGCTGGTATGTGCGTGCAGAACCTTTATTTCAGCGGGGACTGTAGTATTTATTTGACGTTACTGTACAATATATGTGTATTAAAAGACAGAGCTGTCTTTTATTGTATTATAATAATTATTAATATTAAAAATAAATTAAGAAAGGCATTCTTATTCCAGCATGCATTAATGACACTAACGGGCAACGGCAAAACAGTGGTTAATGGTCTTTATTAGTGTTTGCGGTGTCCAGGCAGCAATGGTCTTTTAGGAAGTTAATAGATATAATATCCGACAGTGTACAACACCCTCGGTTTAGTCCATTCTTCCACATTTCATGGGGGTGTCCATTACCCTATATGGTTAATCGGGGCGGTTTTGGTATGCAAATACGTGAAAGTGTGCACGAGCCTCGGCGCAGGGCCAAGGTGATATTTATCATGCCAGGTGTGCGTAGAACCTGCGTACGCACGTGTGGTAAATCCCGTTTCTTTTGTGCGTGCAAGCATTCTAAATTCTGCACTTACGTGTGGAAATAGAAAATGTTCTACGTCACGTTGATGAATGAGGGCCCTGGCTCCCAAGCGAAGACAGACCCACTGCACACAAGATGAGGTGGAAACCGAGCTCCACTTCTTAACAACCTGCCCACTATACCAAGACATATACTTCCCACAAATTGCAAACACCCAAAGAGACTTTGAAAACATGGACAATAACTCAAAACTCCCATACCTACTGGGAGAAATACAAGAATGTGAAATAATGCCCATTTGAATTGAAGAGAGTGAGATAGATAGAGCATGTCTGTGTGTGTTAGAAAGAGAGAGAGAGATAGAGAGAGAGCATGTCTGTTTGTGTGTGTGTGTTAGAGAGAGAGTATGTATATGTGTGTTAGAAAGAGAGAGAAATATAGAGAGAGAGAGCATGTCATTTTGTGTGTTAGAGAGAGATATAGAGCATGTCTGTGTGTGTTAGAAAGAGAGAGAGAGAGAGAGAGAGAGAGAGAGATAGAGAGAGAATGTGTGTTTGTGTGTTAGAGAGAGAGAGCATGTCTGTGTGTCTGTGTGTGTTAGAGAGAGAGCATGTATGAGAGAGATAAGCAAGACAGCTAAGATGAGCCCCTAAAGGATATTCAACTTTTGGAACAAAACAAGTTCTCAAGTTCTCAAGTTCTTTAATAGTTGTCATACAGAAGTACAGGATACTTTCATACAAAATGCTTCTTACTGTTACGCTCCAGAGACTGTGCTAGACAAGATAGTATCAAATAACATAATAACATAATATAGCATGAATTTAGAAGAAGAAAATGAGGTCAGTGTTCGGTATAGACATATGTACAATGTTCTGAGTTACCATATAATATACAATACACAATACTATGCAGTGTACTAATGTACAGTACTATCTAGTGCAAAGCAGAAATGGGATGAGGTACAATTTTAGGTACAATTTACAGTAAGGTGTACGAGTTGTAGTGCAATCCTTCATCCATAAATATAAAGTGTGGGGAGTGGGTGCTACAGTGTGTTTGTTTAAAGTGGGTGTGTGCTATAAGTGTGTGGAGTGGGTGCTACAGTGTGTTTGTTTAAAGTGAGTGTGTGCGTGTGGATGTGTGTGCTATGTGCGTTTGGTGGTTGTTGTTGTGTAGTGTTCAAACAGAAGGAAAAGATAACTTCACAAAGGCACAAAGCCACGATAGCTAGCCGGCCCGAGAGAGAGAGAGAGAGAGAGAGAGAGAGAGAGAGAGAGAGAGAGAGAGAGAGAGAGAGAGAGAGAGAGAGATATCCACGGCGGGAATAGAATAGAGTGCATTAAAAACTCACCAAACGTCCAAGAGGATGGAGACAACCGCGTGGAGTTGACGAAGTTCATCTGCCGAACGACCGTCCTCTTCATCTTGGCATAACAATGCTGCACGCGCTCTCTCTAGGTTAGCTAACGCTAGTTAGCCTTTAGCTAAGCTAGCTACTAGCCGACATGGCTATCCCGACTGAACCACACGTTAGCACTCGATATTATAACGTAGCTAAAGCTAACTAGCTGTCCCTGCCTTTAGCTAAGCCGACATGGCTAGCCTGACTGAACTGTCTAACATGCAACAACTTTCATCTTCAGTCCATCTGCCGAACGACCGTCCTCTTCGTGTTGGCTGGCATAAGCATAACCTCCAATGCTGCACGCGCGAAATAGTCAAACGCAGCTGACGCACGCCGGCCGACTGTACACATGTAACCCCTCCCTTCGTTGAAACCAATAGTATGTCTGCTGCAGAGCCCCAGAGCTCCAATAGTGAGTATGTCTGCTGCAGAGCAGCAGAGCCAGGAACAAGTCAGACACATTCTACAAACGTGTCTAATGTGAAATATATAAGCATATAAGCAAACTAGATTTTAGGTCTGTGATGAAAAAGGGCCTCGCGGGAAGAGGGGCCTCGCAGAAATAATAATAATAATAATAATAATAATAATAATAATAATAATAATAATAATAATAATAATAATAATAATAATAATAATAATAATAATAATAATAATAATAATAATAATAATAATAATAATAATAATAATAATAATAATAATAATAATAATAATAATAATAATAATAATAATAATAATAATAATAATAATAATAATAATAAAAAAAAAAAAAAAAAAAAAAAAAAAACTGCTCGCACACCCCCTGAGGCGGACCTGTGTGCACTGTAGGACGAGTCCTTCAAGGCGTGTTAAAGAAGTCTACGCAAAGGGCATCACTGCCTTATTCCCATACCTGGCCGATCCCCAGGGCAATTTGGGCTATGTAAGTACATCAGGGATGTGATGTTTATACAGGAGTTCATTCTTGTTATATAATTTCTAGGGATGTTCGATATTGGCTTTTTAACCGATATTCGATATACCGATATTGTCCAACTCTTAATTTCCGATACCGATATCAACCGATACCGATATATGCAGGGTTGATTTTAGCAATTCTTCAGAGAAGGGCATGTGTTAAGTTTTAAGGAGAGAAATAAACACATTTACACATGCCCATTTAAACCAAATAACACTATTTTTTCTCTTTTCTTCTTGTGTTTTAGGAGCAGTATTACAATCCGGTAGATGGGAGTGGGTTTCTGGCATGAAGAGTGAAATCACTTCAAAAAGTAGCATCAGAGGGACAAAAGAAGAGCCGAAAAATTCAGCCACTGATCGGTATGTAATTTTGATTGTAGTTAGAATTTAAGGGGGAATTCACATGTTCACACACACACATACACAGGTAGAACCAGTGCAACATGTCATGTTTCTCCCCAGTCCACTGTTTATCTAGCAACTGTGAAGATGGATCATTATAGTGAATGCATATCACTGGAAAGTATTGCAGCAGTATGTGTGGTTTCTACACTGTTACAGGTGGTCCAAATGCTGGCGACAGAGCCCCCTTCTGTGAGGAAAACCAGCTAACCAGAGACACCCAGTGTTGTGAGGCCATTGCACTGATGAAGCATACAACTGATGAAGCAATCATCAAGGAGAAGATGAAACAGACCTTCACCCATCGCCAAGCAATGGTGCATGACCCAATGAAGTCCTCTGAAATATTCACCACCTTTCCACGATTCCTAGACATCGCAGGAAGGGTATGTGGCTCTTTAACTGCCTTGCCTTAAAGTCTAACTGAAATTAAAAATGACCTTTTTAAACAATTTAGATCACATCCCTGGTCATAGGGTGAACCTATTTAACAATGTATGACAAAAAATGTTTTATTCAACCATGTTTTATTCCATCTTGTCTGCAGATTGAGCAGGATTTCAGTCTGGTGATGACATCTCTGCAAAGTTCCTGGAGAAGTGGCTTACTTTCTACAGGCAGAAAGTCCTTGAACAAAGTCGTGGCCTCACCCAGACTGGCGACCTTCAAGACCTGCTTCAGAATGCTGAATCCACAACAGAACTGGAAAATGGTATGTAAAGGAATATAATAATGGAAGGGTGAATTGTTTTTTAAACAAATGGAAACACAGCTTTTAGTCAAATGTATTTTCTGATTATTTTATTTGTTTGTATTTTTAGGATGGGACAGTGAGATGTCCTCCCGCTTGCTGCTTATCCACCTCATGCCACCATCACCTCAGGGCCGCAACAAGAGACCGGGAAAGCTCTCAGCCAGACAAGCCATTGACTACCTTGTGAAGTTCATAAAGGTAAGGTTACAGTTAGGGATGTCCGATATTATCGGCCTACCTATATTATCGGCCGATATTGGCAATAAAATGTGATATCGGAAAATAGCGGTATCGATTAAAAAATAAATAAAAATAAAATTCTATAACCTTTATTTACCCAGGCAAGCAAGTAAGAACAAATTCTGATTTTATTTATTGTCAAAAGTATGCATAATGTTATGTTAATTCCACAACAAGACATATGTAATGTTAATTAACTGAAATTATTCAGTTTTTGGGGGGAGGGAAACCCTGCATATATCGGTATCGGTTGATATTGGTATCGGAAATTAAGAGTTGGACAATATCGGTATATCGGTATCGGTAAAAAAATCGATCATCCCTAGTTACAGTTAAATTAAAGTATAAGAAGGATCACTGTTCTGTCTAGGGGTGCACGATATTGATTTTTTGACCCCGATATCGATACCGATAACTTTCTGCTCCTCAAGGTCGATACCGATACCGATAACCGATATATATATATATTTATTGTATTATAATATAATTTTTTTATGTATATTCCTGTAGTTTTGACCTAACCAGATTTATCATGACATGAGCGTTACTACTATGAACAAAACAAAGCCAAGAGAAAAATGTTTACTCTTCAAATAAAGTGACTATTATTTTTCCAAATAAATATAATTTGAGTCAATCACAAAGTTCACAATCCGTCAATGTCATTAACAATGTGTTTCCCTGAAGAATGAGTGAACTAAAAACCAACAGGTATTGTGCTTTGTCAGTAGGGATGGGTACCGTTCACATTTGAACCGATACGGTACCGGTACCGGTACCTGTGAATCGATACCGGTACCCGACGGTACCTTTTCTCTGTACTTTAGTCTCTAAAAATCGAACTACCTCAGGTATGAGAAAAAAATATCAAAACTTGAAATAACCACATTTCAACCGTTTTTGGCTTGCCATTGCCCCGACTGCTTTGTTGTTGAATCAAGTAAAATCCTAAGTAAGCATATTTTGTGCGTGTGAACGTTGACATGAAAATAAAAAAGTATAAAAAAAAAAAAAAAAAAAAAAAAAAATTAATTATTATCGGAGCTATCAATACTTTTATCGGGTTTATCGGGATGACATCATAATTCCTGATATCGGCCCGATAATTATCGTGCATCCCTAGTTCTGTCCCTAATATTGATGTTGACAGATGTTGGCTATGGGGCGACAATAACTTATCATGACGACAAGGTCCTCTCACCTCAGCCTTTAATCGGCGTAGTTTATTATCACATTGGTACACAGTACATGAGACCTTCTCTCTGTGGGAGGTAGGTGGGAAGAGACAGAGAGGGAGGGAACAATCCCTTAAATACCCTCTTACCTGGTGCCAGCGTCAATAGCTCCGCCTATAACGCCCTCTTGTGGAAACAGTTACATGCAATCGTATACATCACATAACTTTAACACTCCCACTTACGGCTGTCTTGTATACTGTACAACTTTTTCAAAAACAATCTTCAAAGAAAATAGTACTGTAACTGAGGGGTACAATTCCCTGACTGTATTAATCAAGTATGGATATCATTAAATCACTACCGTCTTGTACATTACTGGCCAATACCGTACAAAGGTATTTTAGATGACAACACTTCCACAATGACAGGTTTCCACACAAATACTTATTTATAATATTTATTACATTAAGAATATTGTTACATTACTTAGATTGTGCTTATAAGGCAAAGAATGTGCAGTCAAATCAATAATGAATGTTAGGTAATTAGATCTAGGGATATTCTGGGAAAGGGGGTACTACCGGTTGTAAGCCAGCAGAGGGGGGCAATGCTCTATGAATGTCAATGGTCCACGGAGCTGTAGCAAGGCACCTGGAGACGGTGTTTTACTCCCTGAGTCAGCGGGGAAAAGCAGCCTGGTCCCAGGATGCGCGCCATGCAGGTGAAAGGTGGAAGCCGTGGAGTCTCTGGTACGACAGAGACGGGCTGGAGTGATGGTCTCACGGGCAGGTGTAGATCCCACAGTAGCAGCGGGGTAGGCGGTTCTCTGCTCCAGCAGCTTGGTCAAAGCACTGAAGAATAATAGTCCTTGCCGGAAAGTGGCACTGCTGGCGGGGTGTAAATCCTCCGTGGTGCTGCTGGTCCGGTGTAAATCCTCCGGTTGGTCCGTGGTTCACAGTTGAACTTGACGTTACTCTATCCTATCAGTCCGCGGCAATAAATGCTCTATGTAGACGCACAATTACCCACTTCACGTGGTCTTTGACTCGTAATGAAGGTTTACTAATAAATAGCGAACGATACATTGAACAAATGTATTAGGATAACACGAGACTATCTTGGGGCAATGCGAGCCCTGCTCTGCCCACGTTGCGTAGTGGGTGAGACGTTGCTTGGATAACTGGAACTGAACGAGACTGAACGGGACAAGGGACTAAGAGGCTAAGAGAGAGTTCTACTTTACTTGCGCCATATATATATGCGCTGTGAACAAATAGTACCATTCGTGTTTCGCCAGCCGTATTCATGGGCAGAAGCTGGGCATGTACAGACATATCTCGTCGGTACCTTTGAAGTCAGCTCTAGGGGGTAAGGCACTGGCGCCGGGGGATCGCTTCCAATAGGAGAACGAATATTATGGTCTGTCCTGCTACCAGGTAAAGGGATATTCCGTATATATGTACAAAGAATATACAAGGGATATCAAACGATATACAAATATTATACATGGGATCTCAGGCAATAAATATATATATTCGGTTTAATCTGACCCTTTGTAACAGCCGCCCCCTAATTAGTCCCACCTAATTAGCTAAGCAGAGACAGATTAACCGCACTGTCCACTACTCAATGTCTGTGAGGGGTCAGGCAGTTCACAAAGTCAGGGGTCATGGTCGTCATTAGGCGAGTCGGGGAGCCTTGGCGACTCTATCAGCCTCGCCACGGGTCGGTTGTAGATCCGCCCTTGGCCGAGCACTTCTGCCACTCTGACCTTTCCGTCGGCACCAGTGGTCACTTTGCTTACGCGGCCGGCCGGCCACGCAGCTCGGGGTGGTGACTGGTCTATGGTCATGACGACTGGACGGGATGAAGGGGGGCTTAGGAGGAAGCGGGCCTGAGACTGCTTTGATCTGTGCTTGGCTGTGCTTTCTCCTCCTCCGTCTGTTTCTCTTGTTCGCTCTGTACCCCGTGTGAGGAGGGGCCGGTCCCGGCCGCCCCGTCAAGGAGTCGCTTGGGGTGCTGGGTTCGAGGTCAGCTACGTCTGAAGCGCAGCTGAGGGGGGTGGAGTTCCGAACTCCCTCTGGTACCCACGGTTCTCTCACGGGCCTCTCGCTTAATGTCAATAGCCTCTGCTGTACGGGGGAGAGGCCGGTGTCTTCTTCTGTCGCTCTGGAGTGGAGGCAGCTAGTGGCTGCTGTTCGGTTGAGAGATTTAGCGAGGGGGCCTTGTAGTGTCCACCCTAGGCGGGTCTCGACTGCTGCAGGACAGCCTCGGGTTCCGGTATGGACCCGGTCTATCGGGACGATGAGGTCTGCATGGTCGGAGCCTATCAGCAGGGTCGGGGTGGCGCCGTCTATGAGCGGGATAGGTAGTTGACGCAGGTGCACATATTTATCCATCAGCTGTGGGATGGGGTAGGTGTACTGTGATAGTCCTATTTCTTGGCTGGTGAAAGCATTTGTAATCCTATACCGTCGCTCTGGCTGCCCGCTTGCTGCGATAGTGAAGGAGACATTCTCGCCCTTTATCGTCTTTAAATCTCTTCTTATTGTCCGAATCGTCATTTGGTTCTCGCTCCCCCGCAGTCCCAGCTGGGCCGCAGCGGACGCGAGCAGAAGGGTCTTCTCTGACCCGTCATCAAGGACGGCGTAGGTGTCCATGACTTTGTCCTTGTGGCTCAGGAGCACCCTGACCAATTTGAGGAGCACACGGGGGGTCCCGCTATGCTGGGGGTCTATGTGGAGCACTCCTGTCTCGGGTGGTGACGTAGACTCTATATGGCACGAGTCGCACCTTGACTCCCAGTGTCTGCCGTAGCAGTCGGGACACCAGGGAGCGGTCTGGTGGAACTTTGGTTCTGGTGCCACCGCCTCGGCATGGTACATCACCGCGACGGGCCCACTCGGTTGTCCTGGCTGACGCTTGTTGATGTCATGCAGGACCTCCAGGTGGGTGCCACCGCACCTGCTGCACTTCTTTTTCAAGCGGCACTCAGCTGCTAGGTGGCTGCGCGCGCAGCGGAAGCAGCGGCGGTGGTCCTTGACCCACTGGCTCACATCATCCGTGGTCAGCTTCTTGAAATCTTCGCACTGATAGAGCCGATGTTCTCCCTCACAGTACTGGCACTCAATCTTCCACTGGTCCTCTTTCGTCGAGGGGGTGTTGTGGTTCTGGTGCTGCGGTACTGATTCGGCTTGGTGCATAACAGTCACCGATCTTCTTCCATCATTTATTCTCCTGGGTCCCTCTCTGGAGCTTGGCGTGCTCCGCCCGAACGTATCCAGTCGTAAGCTGCTGACTTCTCTTGCCAGGAAGTCGGCTAGATCAAGGAGGGATGGTTCGGGGCCGTTGGGATCCCGGTAGTCTCTCTGCCGCCTAAAACGCTCTTGTCTGGCGGGCGGCAGCTTCTCTAAAATCCTCTCGACGTTAGAGTTGGCGTATAGCTCATGCATGCCCTTTTCCCGTTGCGCTCCCAGCATCCCTACCAGGGACTGCACTTTGATTGACAGGTCGTCTAGTGAGCGATTGTCTGTTGCTGGGGGTAGGCGATCAATATGCCTTATCTCTTGGATTACGTAATCCCATATACGTCCATATCTCTGGTCCAGCGCTGCAAGGGCCGCTGTGTATGGGGTCGTAGAGGTAGCATAGGCCAGCGCTATATTGTGCGCTCGCGGTACTTTCAGGTGCTTCAGTAATATTGCATACTTGTGGCGTTCATCAGCGACATCCACCATCATTGTCTCTAAGCACATCCGGAGCTCCGTGTACTGTGCTCGACTCTCATAGGCGAAGTCTGGAAACGACGGCGTGGCGATGTATGATGTCATGGATGACTGGCACATCGGTGAGCGTTGGGGGAGAGGCCTCCTAGGCGAGTCTCCTCTTGCGTGTCGTCTTGGGCTGGTACTTGGTGGGTACCGAAGGTCGGGTACCCAGGTGCTGTTCCTCCGGGCTGGCGGTGCGTCAAACTCACCCGTGAGTTGAGTCGGGGGTTTGTAGCGCAGGGCCTCGGGGCTGACTTCTGGGCTGTACTGGACCTCCTGGTCCTGAGTACGTTGCTGCTGGTCGGGCTGTACTGGGCCTCCTGGGCCAGAGTACGTTGCTGCTGGTCGGCTTGACACTCCTCCTCCTCCTCCTCCTCTCCCTCTGCTAGGACCTGGAGTCTTCTGTTCAGTCTCTTGGCGTGGTCCGGTTCTTCCCGGTTGCTAGGTCTCGTATGGACCGGCCGGGGAGGGGGTTCGGGGACGTGGACAGGATCCTCCTGTAGGCGGGGTCCCGGGTCGCTTCGTCGGGTAGGGGAATGTGTCCTAGACCCATGTCTTGACGATCTCTGGGAGCTCCGTGCGGAGTGAGGGGGTGTCGCCATGGCAACCAGTTTGTCCATCAGCTCCGCCTGCAGCCGGTCGCGCTCTGCCTCGCACCGGGCATGGGCTGCGTCGCGCGCTGCTTCGCGCTGGGCATTGGCGATGTCGCGCTGCGCATTGGCGCTGGCCTGGGCAGCGTCGCGCTGTGCGTTGGCGACGTCGCGCTGGGCATTGGCGCTGGCATGGGCGGCGTGGAGCTGTGCATTTGCGACGTCGGCGCGGCTTCTCTCGATGTTCTCTTCTGTCTGGAGGCGTCTGGTCTCCAGTCTTATTCGGTCGTCTTCACTCCTTTGTTGCGCCTGGAAGCGCTCTCGCTCGCCTGCAAAATGTTCGCGCTCGCACGTCTGTTGCGCTTGAAGTCGATCGCGTTCGGTGGAGGCTGCCAGGGTGGCGATGAGTGCTTGCGCCAGCATCTTGTCCGCCTCGCTGGGGGAAGACGCCGTTCGGGGCAATCGGCTCCCGGCAGTACTTGTTGGAGATCCGTTCTCCTGTTGCGTACCGAGGAGATCCGTCTCCTGGGTGCGCGTCTCTTTAGGGTTGTCTTCCTCCCGGAGCTGATCGGGGACTATTTCTTCGGTATTGTCTGGGGGTAAAGTCGTGTCAGTTCCCTCCTGGTCCCCACCGTGAGCTTGGTCAGTTACATTAGAACCCACTAGGGCCTCTGTGGTCGGGGTAACCTGGTCGTTAAGGTCAGACATAATTTTACTTTCTACTTTTACCGCGTTTAACTTCCCTTTAAAGCTAGGTATTGGACTGACAGAGTATGCCTCTAGATAGGGAGGTGGCTGCCGTCTGCGCTGCGGGCGATCTAGCTTAGGAGAACCGTTTGTGGAGTGTTCGTCATCGGCCATGTCAATATTAATATTATATTAATATTACGCTAATTATTCTCCGGCTATCGAAGGACCAATTGTAACTGAGGGGTACAATTCCCTGACTGTATTAATCAAGTATTGATATCATTAAATCACTACCGTCTTGTACATTACTGGCCAATACCGTACAAAGGTATTTTAGATGACAACACTTCCACAATAACAGGTTTCCACACAAATACTTATTTATAATATTTATTACATTAAGAATATTGTTACATTACTTAGATTGCGCTTATAAGGCAAAGAATGTGCAGTCAAATCAATAATGAATGTTAGGTAATTAGATCTAGGGATATTCTGGGAAAGGGGGTACTACCGGTTGTAAGCCAGCATAGGGGGGCAATGCTCTATGAATGTCAATGGTCCACGGAGCTGTAGCAAGGCACCTGGAGACGGTGTTTTACTCCCTGAGTCAGCGGGGAAAAGCAGCCTGGTCCCAGGATGCGCGCCATGCAGGTGAAAGGTGGAAGCCGTGGAGTCTCTGGTACGACAGAGACGGGCTGGAGTGATGGTCTCACGGGCAGGTGTAGATCCCACAGTAGCAGCGGGGTAGGCGGTTCTCTGCTCCAGCAGCTTGGTCAAAGCACTGAAGAATAATAGTCCTTGCCGGAAAGTGGCACTGCTGGCGGGGTGTAAATCCTCCGTGGTGCTGCTGGTCCGGTGTAAATCCTCCGGTTGGTCCGTGGTTCACAGTTGAACTTGACGTTACTCTATCCTATCAGTCCGCGGCAATAAATGCTCTATGTAGACGCACAATTACCCACTTCACGTGGTCTTTGACTCGTAATGAAGGTTTACTAATAAATAGCGAACGATACATTGAACAAATGTATTAGGATAACACGAGACTATCTTGGGGCAATGCGAGCCCTGCTCTGCCCACGTTGCGTAGTGGGTGAGACGTTGCTTGGATAACTGGAACTGAACGAGACTGAACGGGACAAGGGACTAAGAGGCTAAGAGAGAGTTCTACTTTACTTGCGCCATATATATATGCGCTGTGAACAAATAGTACCATTCGTGTTTCGCCAGCCGTATTCATGGGCAGAAGCTGGGCATGTACAGACATATCTCGTCGGTACCTTTGAAGTCAGCTCTAGGGGGTAAGGCACTGGCGCCGGGGGATCGCTTCCAATAGGAGAACGAATATTATGGTCTGTCCTGCTACCAGGTAAAGGGATATTCCGTATATATATGTACAAAGAATATACAAGGGATATCAAACGATATACAAATATTATACATGGGATCTCAGGCAATAAATATATATATTCGGTTTAATCTGACCCTTTGTAACAAGTACAGCTCAGAGCATCAAAAAGAATATGGCAGTCAATACTACATAACAGGCAATATTTACACACCAAACATGACCTCTGCAAATCTTCTCAATTTCAGTTCGGAAACAGGTTTCATCATAGCGTCTGCTAGCATGTCGTCTGTAGGACAATAAACAAGTGTCATCCTTTCTTCCCTGATGACTGATCTGATGAAATTATATTTTATATCCACATGTTTACACCTCTGTCGGCACACATGGTTTCTCGCAATTGCAATGGTTCCCTGGTTGTCTTCATAAACAACAGTTTTCTTATATACATAGTTATCCATTCCTTCGAGCAGTTGTTCTAGATAAATACATTCCTGTATTGTCATAGCTAGAGCCATGTATTCGGCTTCACAAGTTGACAGTGCCACTGTGGGCTGCTTCTTTGTTTTCCACGAAACCAGTGAGCTGTCTGTGTTCAAACTCACACAATACCCTGTGGTACTTCTTCTGTCTGTGGCGTCTGCTACCCAATCTGCATCACTGTAGGCTTTAAGCCCTAAGCCCTCGCTGCTCTTTCTGAAACAAAGCTGTTTATCTGCTGTACCTTTGAGATAACGAAAAACATGTTTTGCTGTAATCCAGTGCTCCTCTGTGGGGTCAGCAAAATGCTGTGACAATTTACTCACTACAAAACATAGGTCAGGGCGAGTACATGTTGTCAAATAAATTAGGCTACCTACAGCTTCTCTGTACATTTTTACATCTGTCAATTTCTGAGCATCCTCTTGGTAGTCTAGCTTTTGATCACATGGTGTTTCCCTATTTCTACATTCTTGCTTGTCAAAACGTTTCAGGATCTTTTCCACATATCTCTTCTGGGATATTTCTACACAACTGGCTGACTGTTCGAAGTCCATGCCTAGAAAATGCTTTAACCTGCCTAGGTCTTTCATTTTGAATCTGGTGGAGAGCATACTTTTCACCTGATCTAGGCTTCTAGTGTTGTCCGCTGCGATGATCAAATATTCCTCTTCTGTATCTAAACATTGATTCACTTCTGTATTTAAACATGGAATCCACTTCTGTATTTAAACATGGATTCCCCTTATGGATTTAAACATGGAATACCCTCCTTCTGTATTTAAACATGTAGCTACCCTCCTTCTGTATTTAAACATGGAGTACCCTCCTTCTGTATTTAAACATTTAGCTACAAACCTGGCTTTGTACTTGTCGTGGCCTCCAATACCCTCCTTGATTGAGTACACCCATTTTCCTCCCACTGTCTGTCTGCCCTCTGGTAACTTGGTTAGAGTTAAGGTGTGGTTGTCCTCTAGGGACCTCATCTCCTCATCCATTGCTCTCTCCCATTTTCTTGACTCAGGGGACACCATCGCCTCTTTAAAGGTCTGAGGTACTCCACTCACTACTCTGTAGCAGTAATCAATGCTGGTAAGTGTACTGTCATCCTCGTCACTTTCTCTCCGGGCATAGTCTTTCAGATACTTTGGGGGTTTGTGTTCCGGTAAGGGATACCTCCCACTGCATGAGGCACGTGATGTCACCCTCGGGTGCTCCTCGTCATCATCCTCTGGGGGTTGCTGACTGTCTGTCTGCACGACTGTGCTAAGTACACTAGGCTGAGTTGTCTCTGTTTCTTCACACCTTACTCTGGAGTCCAGCTCTGGCTCCTCTGTCTGTGTCTCGTTCTCACATGTTGTCTTTGTGACAAATTTGACTAGCCTGTGTTTTTGCACTTTTCTTTTACCGGGATAATATACTAGAAAAGCGGGGCTTCCTTTGTCGTGCCCTACAAAGAGTCCTTTTTCACATCTGGACTCAAGCTTTCCTCTGTCCTGCTGGTAAGCATAACACACTGATCCAAATTTGTGCATTCTGTCTAGATTACACTTCTTTCCTGTCAGTGCTGTATATGGAGTGGTGCCCGTGTGCTTATTAAAACATCTGTTTTTGGTGTAAGCGGCTTCTTGTACCGCATAATGCCATAGACTCTTAGGTAAGTCACCATCTATTAGGTTACACCTAGCCATTTCGTAAAGAGTACGTCCTTCCCTCTCTGCCACACCGTTCTGGTGCGGGGAGTACGGACATGACGTCTCGTGTCTTATCTTGTTCCTTCTCAACAGTGATTGGAACTCTCTATTTGTGAACTCGGTTCTGTTGTCGGACCTCAAGCATCTTATGTTGCCATAAGGGGCTACATCATGCAAGGAATTTGTCCGTGGCCTGGAGTGTGTCACTCTTTGCTTTGAGAAAGTAAACAAACACTGCCCCTGTACACACATCTGTAAACGACTGTACATATTTAAAGCCACCTATTGACTCGTTGCTTACTGGATCGGCTAGAACTGTGTTAACTAGCTCAAGTGGTACCTTTACTTTTTCTGTGGGACTTCTGTTTCTCGATTGAGTGAACTTCCCCTTTATGCACACTTCACATTCTTTGTCAGGTCTACGCTTTTCACCTTTAATGTGCATGCCTTCTGTCACTGCTTGCAGTTTCAGTAAATCCTCGTAATTACGATGACCCATGATCTCATGCCATGTCTGAATATCGTGACTGACAGTCACATTACACATATCATTATTATTACACTTATCGTCATCATTACACTCTGTTTGTAGATAATACATTTTCTTGTACACATCTATGTTAAATTGCGTACCGTCAGGCTCTACAAGAACATCTTTACCTTCATTGAAGAACACTTTGGCACCGTTCGCAGTAGCAGATTTTGCAGATAATAGTTCTTGTGGGAACGAGGGTATGTAGAGAGCGTTCTTTAACGTCACTGTACACCGGCGCTGTCTATGAGGCATACCTGTGCGTCTCCTCTCCCTTGCGCCAACCCGTAAGTGCGCTTCCCGTCTGCCAGCTCCATGCTGTGTCTCTCCGGCTCGAAGGTGTTGTCAAAGTTCTTGAATCGATTCCTGTCGTTGATGACGTTGGACGACACACCTGTGTCCACGATCAGTCCTTTCCTTTGGGCCTGCTGGTGCTAAGTTGGCTGGGTGACGTACGCTGTCTGCGCCCCGAAGATGAAGTCCTCTCGTCCCGCTACTCTCCGGGCGTCGTCTCGACTCGTCTCACGTCCACCGTCGTCGCCATCTTGTCCACAGCCGCCATCTTGTCCACAGCCGCCATCTTGTCCACAGCCGCCATCTTGTCCATGCGCGTACCGTGCGCTCTGGTCGCGTTTCTTTCTGTGTGCCCCGTGGATTTGCAGAAGCTACACCAAACAGTCTTTGTGCAGTTATCTTTCCGATGCCCTTTTTCTCCACATCGCCAACACGCCAGCTCCGTCGTGGGCCTGGTCTTCTCTCTCGGTGCCGCCCGGGCCTTCAGCACCCTCTCTCCCGCCTCCGCGGCGACTGGGTATGTGTCTTCTGAGGCCTCAAAGTTCCGCAACTTGGCCTTGAACTCTCCCAGCGACATGTCCTCTGAACCGTGTGTCACCAGTAGTGTGAATGGTTTGTACAGCTCCGGTAGTCCTCTCATAACCATCGCCATCATTAGTCCATCGCTTGGTGCTTCTCCTGCACTCTTAAGCGCCGTAATGATCTGCTCAGCTCTGATGACGTATTCGGTCACAGTCTCGGTGTGCGCCTTCTTCAGCGCGGTTAGTGTTATGTAGAGGGATACGATTCGGGGTCTTCCCCGTCCAATATAATGTTCTCTCAACACTTTCAGGCTCTCTCGGCCTTTGTCCTTAGTGTCGCGGAATATCAGCCCCAAGCTTGTGTCATCTAGCAGTGGTGCTAACTCACAGTATGCGTCGGCATTTTGCTTGGTGTCCAGGGCTCGCGCGGCAGCGGTTACTTCTCCCGTGGGGGCCGTCAAGATCGTTGTCTTCAGTCCCACACCGTGCATGCAGCACAACATTCGCTCTTCCCAGAGCTCATAGTCCTCTGCTCTTCCGTTGAACAAGGGCCATTTGCTCTTTCCTTTGGTCGCCATCCCTTTTTGATGGTAGGCGTAGCTTTAGCTCCCGTTAGCTTAGCTTTAGCCACGCGGTGCTCCCGGTGCTAAACTAGCCTATACTTTAGCTAAACTTGCTACCCTTATTATTTCACCCCTGCGTGGTCTGGGCCCATAACCTGTTGACAGATGTTGGCTATGGGGCGACAATAACTTATCATGACGACAAGGTCCTCTCACTTCAGCCTTTAATCGGCGTAGTTTATTATCACATTGGTACACAGTACATGAGACCTTCTCTATGTGGGAGGTAGGTGGGAAGAGACAGAGAGGGAGGGAACAATCTCTTAAATACCCTCTTACCTGGCGCCAGTGTCAATAGCTCCGCCTATAGCGCCCTCTTGTGGAAACAGTTAGACAGTTTCATGCAATCGTATACATCACATAACTTTAACAATTAACCCTTAAAACAAGATCATTGTGAAATCATGCAAAGACCACTGTTTGCAAACCGTGACTAATTTTAATAGCAAGACTAATGAAGTTCTCTTGTCACAGACTGGGACCAGTGTCCAGGGGCATCTGGACAGCATCACGGAGAGCCTTCAACCCTATCTGCTTGCTGTGGGGACCCAGAGGAGTGTGATTCACAAGTACTTCATTGTGATTGACAAACAGGCAATCCCTTGTAAGTCACCAGACTCTCTTGCCTCTTTTGATGAGCTTTTCAAAGCTCATTTTGTCTTTGGTACCTCATACAACTGGGATCTGGCCAATGTGTACAACTTCTTGCAAACCGCCGTTTACAAGATCGATGCTGCTACCACTAATGTGAACCCCAGGGTTAAAGAGATGAGGGCTCGGATGCTGCACTGATTTCTTTTTTATACTGAGAGGATATTTTATCTTGAGGCCTCTGATGCTGCACAGACTTTTGATACTGAGAAGATATTGTATTTTATATTGAGGGCTCTGATGCTCCAGTGTTTTTTGATACTAAGATGTTGTGTTTCATTTGCAAAAGCTCTCAGGCAAATGCCAATTCACTGATAAAGCACTTGAAGATGATCCACGGACTTTGTTCAGGTCTTTGGCACTTTTTCTGGGTTTCGAAAGCATCTTAAAGCACATCAACCATGTGATGATCCTGGTGAAGGCCGCTCTACAGCTGAACATTTAGCTGAAAGTTATGTTGATGACTTTCCATCAAGCAGTGCCCCTTCTGATCCAGTCCTTCTTAATAATAGTCTTGTAGACTTGCAACAGTAGACTTGCAACAGTAGCTGAACTTAAAGTGGCAGGTGTAGGTGAAACAATAATCAACTATTTGGTAACTTCAATGGAAGAGATTGTTGATGATATCCATAATCAAGCAAAAGAATATGTGAAGCAGTGTCTATCTTTACAGGAACCTATCAAAAGTGAGGTTGAGTGTTGAGTGTTTTGAAGAAATTGAAAATCCTTTTGGTATCTTAAATTCTGAAACTAAGAGAAGGCAATATTTTACAGAGAAGTGGGGAAGGGTAGACCCAGTTGAATATGTCCTTGGTACAAGATTTGATACCCTGCGCAATCAGACTACTGGAACTTATGATCAGGCTGTTGTTACTGATAAATATGTTTATATCCCAATTTTGAAAACATTAGACTTTATTTACAAACACCCTAATATAAAAGAGATGATGCAGAGTGATTCCAGTTTAAGAGAAGATCTTCTTAATGACTTGTGTGATGGAGAGCTTTTCAAGAGTCATCCTCTATTTTCAAAACAGAAGCATGCAATTCAGGTGCAGCTTTTCTATGATGATTTTGAATGCGCAAATCCATTGGGGAGTAAAAAGGGAATACATAAATTAGTAGCAATCTATTTTTCCCCCTTCGTAATTTTTCTCCAAAGTACAACTCAATTCTGATTAATATTAATTTGGTCGCTTTATTCCATCCCCATGACATTAAAACACACAGCTTTTCTAAAATACTTGCTCCACTTGTGCAAGATATTAAAATACTGGAGAAGGATGGAATTAAGGTCCCATTGTATGATCAGCCAGTGTATGGAACTATTGTCCAAGTTACAGGTGACAACCTTGGTCTTCACAGTTTGTTTGGTTTCGTAGAATCATTCAGTGCCAGATATTGTTGCCGTTTTTGTCTTGCTGAGAAAGAGGACTTTCAGACAGAATTCAAAGAAGATTCACCCAAGATAGTTATGCGAACTCGAGCCATTCATGCAGAACACTGCCACAAAATGGAGACAACTCTTGGTCTTCCCTATGTGATGGGAGTTAAACGTTCTTGCATTCTAAATTCCTTGCAGTACTTCAATACATGTGACAATTTCTCTGTCGATATTATGCATGCTATCTTGGAGGGCGTGGCACAATATGAAATGAAACTGCTAATACTACACTTGATTAAAAACTACACAACATCAAAGGAAATAGACTTGAGAATTAAGAGCTTTAACTATGGTTACCTGGAACAAAACAACAAGCTATCTGAATTGAAGTTAGTAGAGACCTCAAATTACTTGGGGTTAAATGCAATCCAATCTTGGTGTTTACTTCGCAATCTACCACTTATCTTTGGAGACTTGGTTTGTCCAAATGATCAACACTGGTATTTGCTTCTGCTGTTGCTTCAAATATCAGATATTGTATTTTCTCCCAGGTTATCAACTGGCATTACTATTTATTTGAAACACTTGATTGCAGAGCACCACAGGTTATTCAAGCATTTGTTTCCCAACAGGAGGCTACTACCAAAGCATCATTTTATGGTGCACTATCCTACATGTATTCGTAAAATTGGACCACTTTTGCATGTCTGGTGCATGCGCTATGAAGCGAAGCATAATTTCTTTAAAAAACAACTAAAAAGCTTCAAAAATATAACTAAAACGTTGGCAAAGAAACACCAAAGTCAAGTAGCATACAATTGGCAGACATTTGATCCCAACAGACTGGTGCTTGGTCCAAGTAAAATGGTAGCATTAAATGTGATGGACAGAGGCTGTGAGTTAGCAGAGACTCTTCAAGTACCAAGTGACACCAAGGTGTTGGATGTTAGATGGGCCAAACACCATGGAAATATGTATCGTCCAGGTTTAGTTGTTTGTCTTAAAGTTCTTAGTGAGGTTCCAGTTTTTCACAAAATCCACGTGTTGTTCTTAAAGATGAGGGGTTACTGTTGTTTACATTTGCACTACAAACAGTGTCTCTGGATGACCATTTTTATGCATTTAAAGTTGTGTGTACTACAGATGGACCTCATGTAGTTGATGTCAAAGAGCTTTTGTTTTACAAAGCATTCGATATACAGATGTCATACAGCAGACCTGGGCATTGTACGGCCCGCGGGCCAAATACGGCCCGCGGGATGATTCTGACCGGCCCGCAAAAGATTACATGATAATAATTTTTACATTTTTTTTTTCATGTCAACGTTCACACGCACAATATACGCTTACCTAGGATTTGATTTGATTCAACAACAAAGCAGTCGGGGCAATGGCAAGCCGAAAACTGTCGAAAGTGTGGTTATTTGAATTTCTTTTATTTGCAATTAATTTCAAGGCAACTAGGTAGCAACAATCTCAAACACATGAAAACCCTGAAAGAAGTCAAACCATCAGCTGATCACCGGCACAGGTACTCATCCATGTTAGGAGCACTGCATGATGAATTTTCAAGGCGTTTTCAAGATTTCAAAAAGGTTGAGGATGAAATGCAGCTGGTTTCCTCTCCCTTTACCTGCAGTGTTGATAGTGCACCCACTGATGTTCAGCTTGAACTCATGACCTGCAGTCTGATTCACTACTGAAAGAGCACTTTTTTTTCTTTTTTTTACTATCTTTTTTTTCCCTCCTCTTTTTCCGATTTTCTTCTCCCATCCCACTGTTTAGTCGTTATGCCAATTCCCAACTCCCTTCCTGGTTGTTGCGCACCCCCCCCTACTGTTGGTCCGGGAGGCCGGAGACTATCACATGCTATCCTCCGACACATGCGCAGCCAGCCGGCAGCCAGCCTGGCAGCTCAGATTCTCACTGGGAGAGTGTAACGTGGAAGGTCACACTACCTCCCTCCAGATCCTTCCTTCGCTGAGCAGGGGCCCCGACCGAACTGTAGGAGTATTTTTCTGTTTACAACGCCCAGGACCCACCCATCAGCTTTCCCACCCTCTAATACTGCCAATTGTATTAGTACGGACGACCAGCCAAACTGAAAACAATGTGGAGAGCTGGGATCAAACACGCAAACCCAGCGTCTCCAGCATTGGTGGTGAGTGCCTTGCCCACTGCACCACCTGGCCGCCCGAAAGAGCACTTTAAGTGCAACATGCTCAGAAGATGTTGGTTCTCTTTGGATCCACATACACATGTGAACAGACATTCTTAGTCATGACGTTTACCAAATCCAGGTACAGATCCTCTCTCACTGATGAACATCTGTCAGCTGTGCTTCGCATCTCCACCTCAGACATTCAACCTGACTTTGATGGACTTGTTAAAGCTCAAAATAGACTGGATTTCGCACACTGAATGAAAAAAAAATAACTGAAGAACACTAAAATGTGGAAATATAACAAGTGAAATGGGACACTTGATCCTTTTCTTTTTTTCTGCACAGTAAAAAAAAAATAACTGAAGAACACTAAAATGTGGAAATATAACAAGTGAAATGGGACACATTCTTTTTTTTGCACAGTTCTGAAAACATTAAATGTTTAATATAGGCATGTACACAGTTACACAGTTCAGTGACATGTCTTGTTTATTTTGGCTACAAAGATGATGTAATGTCTTTAGAAAGCTAAGAAGATCCTTGTTTCAATAGTATATGAAACTCAAAATGTCCTTTGTTATTAATGCGACTGAAAATGAGTTAAATGTTTCACATTTTGTTTATCATTTTGGAAATTCTATTTGAATAAATGATATTCTTGAAAGCTAACCTGACCTTTTAATTGCCAAATAATAACATACACTCTTAACAGCGGTCAAAACTATGCCATTTACTGCTTTTTATATAGAAATAAAATGTATATTATGCATAATCGAGTTCGGAATTTTGGCCCGGCCCTCCAAAATATTTTCAGTTGCTCATTTGTGTCACCCCCCCGGTCCTGTTGGACCGGTCATCGGACTTACAGCACCACTCATGAACAATACACCACTGCATTTGTGTTTGTCTATGTTTATTAATTTGTTATCTGTTGTGCTCACTTGTTTGTTGTCTGTGTATTTATTGTCTGTGTTGTGCCCCATTGTCTAGTCTAGTGTATTCTCCCCCTGTGTCTGTATCTATGTGTTATTTAGTCTTGTCATGTTTCAGTATGTTACCCCAGGTTGTTTCAGTCTTTCCCACACAGCTGGGGCTTGTTCCCAATCATCCTCATGTGTCAATTAGTCTGTGTATATTAGTGTTGTTTGCCCTGCCCTCCTGTGCTTGACCATTGTTCATGTTACCCTCGTCCTGTGTGCTGTCAACCTTTTATGTTCTCCGTATTCCCCGTGAGTCAGTTTTGTATTGTTTTCCACGTTCAGTAAATAACTTATTACTTTATTCTACGACTCGTGCTTCCTCTATTTCATCCGTCACTACCTCAAGTCTGCATTCTGGGTTCTCCTCCTCTCTACCATCGACATGCCAACGAAACGTTCCAGGAATCGTAACACATTTGGCCCCCTGGGAAAAATAATTGCCCACCCCTGTCATACAGTGATGACTATTCAAGCTCATTTATTGTTCCATACTGTTTCCTGTGATTTAAAAAAGGAAAATCACTAAGCTCTTGAACTATTGCACTGGGGATGAACACTATTAGTTTTCTTTTATTTCTTTGGGGTGAACAGATGCTGTCACTTTACAGAGGCCAAAATGTAATTGATCGATTACTCTCCCCATGAAGCCTTAATTGAAGTCATGGTGATTTTTGTTTTTGTCGCATTCCTGAGCCAATAATTTGATGACTGGCTTGAATTATTGGCTCAGGAATGCGACAAACAAAAAATTCTCCATGAATTCAAGGATTCATGGGGTGTGTAATTGATAGATTTATTTTTTGGGTGAGCTATCCCTTTTTAAAAGGGTGAACAGATGCTGCTGTCACTTTACAGAGGCCAAAATGTAATTGTCTTTTATTTATGACCTTTTTTTCTATCGATTACTCTCCCCATGAAGCCTTGAAGTCATGGTGTTTTTGTATATAATGGAGTTGTTTGCAGAGGGGCTCACTGAATCTAACAATCACGTAGACATATACCAAGTGTGATTAGCAAGAGAGGAATGTTTGTGATAAGTGTAATGTAAAAAGATCACATTAGATTAGATTTTTACTATGTTACATTACATTGAGCATATAGAAACAAATATCATTTCAAAGTACACAAATATACAGTACCTGTGTGACATTTTAGGTTAGCCAGGACTGTATGGATGAGGCTATAAGGCTCCATGTTAATAAGCAACTCACCTTCAGGATTTGGGTCTTGGGGTGAACAAATCTCCAACACACCCAGGTCTGGTTTCTTTATAAGAAACTGAAACGCCTCCTTGTCGACTTCAGTGTTTTAAGTCATCATAGACCTTTAAGTCCAAGGTACTAGGAATTTCACATTTCTTGGCAACTGAAGACAAAACAAGATTGCACAAGCTTATTGATAAATCTGTTGTGCAATTTATTTAATTTGTATTAATTAAAATGTCATAAAAATTGGATATTAAAATAGCCACTGAAAATCATATGAGGAAGATTGACAGCCTTAATTGACATACTTAATACATTGATTGGTTCACTCTCTATCCTAAAGATAGAGCTATCCCTTTTAAAAAGGGTGAACAGATGCTGCTATCACTTTACAGAGGCCAAAATGTAATAGTCTTATTTTATTTATGACCTTTTTTTCTATCGATCGCCCCTTGAAGTCATGATTTTTGTTTGTGTCGCAGTCACACTGCTGTAATGTAAACGTTTTTGCATCCGAAAGGATATGCCTGTTTCAAGCAAATAAAAGTGCATTGTTACCTATCCCATTTAAAAAGGGAGAACAGATGCTGCTATCACTTTACAGAGGCCAAAATGTAATTGTCTTATTTTATTTATGATCTTTTTTTCGATCGATCGCCCATTGAAGTCATGATTTTTGTTTGTGTCGCATTCACACTGCTGTTATGTGAAAGTCTTTGCATCCCAAAGGATATGCCTGTTTCAAGCAAATACAAGTGCATTGTTAAATACTGATTTCTGCTTTGACCCTGTTTATTTTAAATGTATTATTCCAGAGTAAATTATAATTTTATTCTATATTGTGTGAAATATGATATTCTATATTCAGTGAAATCTATTCTATATTGAGTGAACTACAACTCCATATTGAGGGAATTACAACTCTATATTGATTAAAATACCACTCTATATTGAGTGAAATATAACTCTATATTGATTAAAATACCTCTATATTGAGTGAAATATAACTCTATATTGAGTGAAATATAACTCTATATTAAGGAAATTATAACTCTATTGAGTGAAATATAACTCTATATTGATTAAAATACCACTCTAATATTAAGGGAATTATAACTATATTGAGTGCAAAATAACTCTATATAGATTAAAATAACACTCCATATTGAGGGAATTATAACTCTATAGTGAGGCAATTACTACTCTTATACAGAGTAAAATACAACTCTATTGATGGAATCACAACTCTATACAGAGTAAAATTCAACTCTGTGTTGAGTGAAATGATGTTACAGTTGTTTTTACTTTATGCAAAATGGAGCAAATTGTCATCTTGTCGAGTTAAATGTTAACACCAAATGGAGTAGAAATAACTCTGAAGAATTAACTCTGTGACAAGAGTAAATTTGACTCTATTTGGACTGGGACCAAATATTGTCTTTTTGTGAGTAAAATTTTACTCAATTTGAGTAAATTTTACTCTGCAAATTTTACTGTGACAGGTATGACACATTAGACACATTAGCAGGTGTATTGCCGAGAACAAAGGAATGTGGTGTTATTTGGCCAGATGGTGGTGCTAGTTTCAAGTTTTGTTTTATTTAGGTACATTAGGTACATGTACATTATTGTGAAATGCTTGGTTCTGTATAGCCCTCCTGGGATTGTGCTTCATAAAACAGCAAAAGACCAAAACAATATAAAAGATATACAATATACAAAACTCAAATGTACAAAATGCAAAAATAAAAAAATTAGGAGGTTGAAGTGAGTATAAATAGACAAAATACGGTGTAATTAAATATCAATGCAATGTACAGTGTGCAATTCTCAGGGTGGAATCCAGAAAGAATGAATTGCGCTGTGCTAATTGCACCCTTAACCTGTTCCACCCGTGGAATATTTTCGCCTAAAATATCTAGGTAAATGGAATATTGCTCCACTTCTACAAGGTCCATTTGCAGATTCTTGGTATCTAGGGACATCTATGGACCTCAGGGAATGTATTCACAGTGTCAGAAATATTGTCTGTTACTGGGCTTGCTTAAATTGTGATGAAACAAAGGAGAATATGAATTATGATTTTTCTTTGCATCTTTGACAGTGAATAACACCATGATAATAATGACCAAACTTAAAAAACTGCCACTGATCTCGTTCAGTACCCTCTTGAGATCATGTGTAAAAAAAATCTACGGAAATTAATAAAGGGAAGATGATTAAACCGGGGGGGAATACAGTACTGAATTCTCCCATCCGGACCTATGCAATTTGAAATATTATTATAGAATATAGAATATGATGCTTATAAATTACCTTATTATAGCCAATTCGCACATTTATATATATATACATATATTATCTTTCAAATGCCCAAGTTCAATTTGGATTTAGTATCACCAGGCATGCATAAGAACAGATAATGATATATACTGTAATTTACTGTATTTTTTTATTTTCACCACAGTGCAACCATTTTGAAACTAATTTCAGATCTAATTGTTGCTACATGCTAACAATAGGGAGGAGAAACTAACTGCGTTTCAATATTTGTCAAAAACTTTACCTTTTGTAGCTTATTATCCCGAATAATAACAGTTATTGACATAATTCATTCAGAACGCTGAACTTTGAACCCCTGTAGAACTTGCCAGGAAGTGTAGTTCGGAATAATTCCAACGCTGATCCACAGCTATGCAAGCCCTGGACAAAATGGCCGCAAAAAGACTACAATTCCCATGGTTCAACATTTTCAAAATGGTCGCCCTCTTGGAATAGACTTCAGCAAATCGAGAAGGTAAAACTATCTAATGGCACTTTTAAACTATTGTTAAACTAACGTATTGATGATAATATACATTCTACATGCTTTTATAACATGTTAGTGATCTTAATACTTGAATACGTTTGATTTTAAAATCGCAAATTCTTTTTGCAACACTCAACACAATATTGATATATGATCAGATGCCGTTTTGGGACCGGATCCGGTCCCGTCGGGTGGAACAGGTTAACTGCGCAGGTTTTGCGTGCTGTATCTGCTCCGTCTTTGCGAGCTATCCACTAACGACATTGCGCGGATGAGATACTAGCGCAGACACGCCAGTATGTGTGCAGTTTGCTCCTGATCTGCTCCAGTTTGCTCATGGAGCAGTCTGCACCTGACAGCGCTTTTGGAAGATATCAGGAAGGGGGGAAATAAACCCGAAATGAGGCATGAGGTTGGTTGATGGATTTGGTGAACTGTGTTTGTTTACACTTGTATAGTTATTAATTACTTTGTGTAAAAATGGCATTTGTGTAAGAAAAAATAATGGCAGTTAGTACTTTTGATCTGGGGAAATTCTTGAGCAATCCTACTTGGGAAGCGCTAGATAGCTGCCGCAAGGCAGACTTAGTGGAGATTGCCACACATTTTCAACTCTCGGTTCAACAAAAGCATCTTAAGCAGGATATCAGGTGTCTTGTGGTAGATAAGCTGTTGGAGCAGGGGACGCTTGTTTTACCTGCGGTCTCTGATGAACATACAAGTCCTCCTGGTGAACCTACAGAAGCACCGCCTTCTGAGGAGCAAGCCCAGGGTGCTGAAAAGGCAGGTGTGAACGTCACATTGCCACATTTTCACTTGACCTCTCCTGTGTCAACTGGGTCTCGAGAAGGGGCCCAGGTCAAGGTTAGAATAGCACGTCTCCAGATGAAGGCTCAGGAGAAGGCACAAGCACGTGAGGCGGAGTATCGGCTTCGTAGAATGGAGCTTGAGGCAGAAAATGAAAGGGCTGTTAACATTCGTAGGTTGGAGCTTGAGCATGAAGTGGAAAAAGAGCTCAGACTGCGGAGGTTGGAGCTGGAAGTCCTAAGGAGTGGATCCAACTCTGCTACACCGACTCCTCTACAAGGCCCGGGTATGTCCTCCTCCACAGCTTATTCATCACACACTTTTGATATAAGTAAACACATTGCTTTGGTGCCTCCGTTCCGAGAGACAGAAGTTGATACTTATTTTAATGTGTTTGAGCGTATTGCTGCTTCATTGCGCTGGCCAAGAGAGGTCTGGCCTTTGTTGCTTCAATGCAAATTGACTGGTAAAGCCCAAGAGGTTTGTTCAACACTTTCCCTAGAAGATAGTCTATTGTATGATACTGTGAAGGCTGCCATCCTTTGTGCATATGAGCTTGTGCCCGAAGCTTATAGGCAGAGGTTTCGCAGTCACAAGAGAGCTGTCAACCAGACCTTTGTAGAGTTTGCTAGAAAGAAGGGAACTCTCTTTGATAAATGGTGTGCAGCAAGCAAGGCCTCAGATCTTAACTCTCTCAGAGAACTCATTCTATTAGAAGAGTTTAAGAATCGTTTGCCAGAGCGTATTGTAATTTACCTGAGTGAGCAGAAAGTGTCCACTCTGCAGCAAGCTGCTGTATTAGCTGATGAGTTTGCGCTAACCCATAAAACTGTGTTTGTAGATAGGCGTGACTCGTTTCCCCCCCATGATTTCTCTCAGAGACCTTCTGTCCCCAACCATTCAGAATTCACACACCCCCGACCAAGAATGTCACCTCCACGCTCAAAAGAGGAGCGGACATGTTACTACTGTCATAAATCTGGTCATGTTATTTCTGACTGTTTAACATTGAAACGTAAGCAGCAACCGTCCTCTCAGAACTTTAGGCAACCCAACGGGGTTGGTCTGATTAAAATGGCACCTGATTCCGATCAACAGATGCACAATGATCAGAATGTTCTCGATCCTTGTTTCAGGCCATTTACTTCCAAGGGTTTAGTTTCCTTGACAGGGGATCCAAAAGATCAGTGTACAGTTCAGATCTTACGAGATACTGGAGCCTCACAATCCTTTATCCTCTCTGATGTACTACCTCTGTCTGAGAAATTTTCCTGTGGTTCTAGTGTCCTGGTTCAAGGTATTGAGATGGGTTTCGTGCCAGCCCTGTTACACTGTATTCATGTACAATCTGATTTGGTCACTGGTTTCTTTAAAATAGGGGTGAGACCTTCCTTGCCAGTTAAAGGCATTTCCTTTATCATGGGAAATGATTTAGCTGGAGGACAGGTGAACGCTGTGCTGGAAGTGTTGGATCACCCAGACACAGATTCTCTGCCTGATGACTTGTCACAGAACTTCCCTGAAGTTTTTTCTGCAAGTGTTGTCACTCGGGCTCAATTGAAAAAGAGAGGTGATGAAATTAATTTGTCTGACTCTGTTTTTGCTTCAGCCTTTGTCAGGGAGGAGTTGCTGGCTCCAACTTCTGATACCGCTGACAAACCACCGACTCATAGTAAGGTACCCCCACAGACAACTGTAACTAGTTCCGACGCATTGAAGTTACCCGTTACTCGTGAAATGCTAATTACTGCCCAGAAGGCTGACCCTTCTCTTGCAAAATGTTTCTCTTCTCTTGAAACAGAACAGAGGAGAGAGTTGCATTCTTATTTTGTGGATGAAGGAGTTTTGATGCGTACATGGAGGTCCCATGGTGCTAGACTGGCAGAGCATGCACAATCGGAGATAGGGCTACCAGATCAGGTACCAGACTGGAGCACTGTTTATCAGATTGTTGTCCCTGCAGTTTATCGTCAGCATGTACTGTTCTTGGCCCATGACCACCCTTGGTCTGGACACTTGGGAGTCACTAAAACGTACAACAGAATACTTCAACATTTCTTTTGGCCCGGTTTGAAGTCCGATGTAGCACAGTACTGTCGTACCTGTAGTACTTGTCAGATCACCGGAAAGCCAAACCAGGTAATTCCACCTGCTCCCCTCTGTCCTATACCAGCGGTCGGTGAACCATTTGAACATGTCATAGTTGACTGTGTTGGTCCGTTGCCAAGGACCAAAGCCGGCAATCAGTTTTTGTTGACAATAATGTGTACCGCCACCCGTTTCCCTGAGGCTATCCCTCTTCGCAGAATTACAGCGCCTGTAATAATTAAGGCTTTGACGAAGTTCTTCTCCACGTTTGGACTGCCTAAGGTAGTACAAACGGACCAAGGCACCAACTTCCTGTCTAGGTTATTTGAGCAAGTGTTACAGTCCCTGGGTATCCGACATATAGTGTCCAGTGCCTACCACCCTGAAACTCAGGGGGCTTTAGAACGTTTGCATCAGACCTTAAAGTCCATGCTGCGTAAATATTGCTTAGACACAGAGAAAGATTGGGATGAGGGTGTCCCCCTTGTTCTATTTGCTGCGCGAGAGACCATACAGGAGTCTCTTGGTTTCAGTCCTGCTGAGCTCGTTTTTGGGCACACTGTTAGAGGGCCTCTGAAAGTTCTTAAAGAACGGTTCATGTCAAAGGGTGCCAGCACACCCACTAATGTGCTAGATTTTGTTAGCCAGTTTCGAGAGCGACTGCATCAGGCGTGCTCTCTCGCAAAAGAAGCGCTCTCTTCTTCCCAGAGAACTATGAAACGGCACTATGACGAGAAAGCTGTTTCTCGATCTTTCCAGCCAGGTGATAAGGTTCTAGTCCTGTTACCTATCCTTGGTTCTGCTCTTTCCGCTCGTTTTTCCGGACCGTATGCAATAGACAAGAAGATAAGTGATACAGACTATGTGGTTCGCACCCCTGATCGTAAACGTCACTCTCGTGTTTGCCACATCAATATGCTTAAACCATATTTTTCCAGAGATAGTGTGCAGGTGAAGACCTCAGACCAGACAGCCGGACTGGCCGTCTCTGCTGTTGCCTCAACTCCAATAGTTCCGGACTCTCCTGACGTTAGTGGTGAGGACGTAGATGGCTTGGAGTTGCGCAATGCAGCCCATCAGGGTGCTAGATTGTCCAACACTGAGATGTTATTGAACCTGCCCACTCACTTAGCACACTTACCTGAGGAGCAGCGAGAGGACATCACAAATTTGATTCAGGCCTACATGGCTCTGTTTGGTGATGTTCCCTCCTGTACTTCTGTATTGGCCCATGATATTAAAGTTAACAATGCTGTGCCTATCAAGCAACATGCATACCGTGTTAACATCACCAAGAGGGCCATGATGCAACAGGAGGTTGACTATTTGTTAAAACATGGTTTAGCCAAGCCAAGTTGCAGTCCCTGGAGTTCACCTTGCTTGTTAGCTCCCAAATCGGATGGAACTCCTAGATTTTGTACTGATTTCCGAAAGGTAAATGCTGTCACCGTGCCTGATTCCTTCCCACTGCCCCGCATGGAAGATTGTATTGACAACCTTGGATCTGCCACCTATGTTAGCAAACTAGATTTGTTAAAGGGTTACTGGCAGGTCCCTTTGACCCCCCGTGCCTCGGAAATCTCTGCGTTTGTTACTCCTGACAATTTTTTGCAATATACTGTAATGCCTTTTGGAATGCGTAATGCCCCGGCCACTTTCCAGCGACTGGTGACCCTAGTCCTGGCTGGTGTTCCAAATTGTAATGCCTATCTCGATGACCTGGTTGTCTATTCGACCAACTGGCGTGACCACATGACAACCTTGCAAACTGTCTTTGACCGCTTAGCTGGAGCCTCCCTGACCCTTAACCTTGCCAAGTGTGAGTTCGGCAAGGCTACGGTTACCTATCTTGGTAAGCAGGTAGGACAAGGCCAAGTGCGTCCGGTGGATGCAAAAATATCTGCAATCACAACTTTTCCAGTGCCTACTACTAGGCGGGAATTGCGTAGATTCCTTGGGATGGCTGGGTATTACCGTGGTTTTTGCCGGAACTTTTCTTCTGTCGTCACTTCTCTCACTAGCCTGTGTAGCCCGTCCAAACCATTCATTTGGACAGCTGATTGTCAAAATGCATTTGATAGTGTTAAAGCTCTCTTATGCAGTTCCCCTGTTCTCTCTGCTCCAGATTTCTCCCTGCCGTTCCAGCTGGAGGTGGATGCCAGCGGGGTGGGAGCTGGAGGGGTGTTATTACAGGAAGATCACGATGGTGTCAGTCACCCGGTTTGTTATTTCTCCCGGAAATTTAACAAACATCAACTAAACTATTCCACTATTGAAAAGGAGACTTTGGCTATGTTGTATGCGTTGCAACATTTTGAGGTGTATGTCGGTTCGAGCGTATTACCAGTGGTAGTATACACCGACCACAACCCATTGGTTTTTCTGTCGCGGATGTACAACCACAATCAGCGCCTCATGCGTTGGGCGCTCATAGTGCAAAATTATAACCTCAGCATAAAGCATAAGAAGGGGTCTGATAATGTGTTGGCGGATGCTCTGTCTCGTAGTTGAAATCTCTGTTGCTGTCGACTCGTTCTACTGTATATTGCTGTCGACTTGATCTATTTTTTCTGTCTACTCGGTCTATGTTGCTGTGGACTCGTTTTATGTTGCTGCTAGTTTTTTTCATAGCTCTTTGTTTTGGAGTGCATGTTATCTCGGGGATGTTATCTCGTTGTTAAAAAAGAAAAAAAAACATGTTTAGTTAGTAGTTTATGTAGGCATGTTTTTTGTCTTATGTATGGGGGTGTTACATCCCAATGTATATATTTCCCAGTGTGTGTCTCCATGTGTGTGTGTTCTCCATTTTGTTTCCTCCCTCCAGCCATTGTTCCCTTCCCCATTGGTCCCTGCCAGGCCAATCCTTCCATTATTGCAACACAGCAGTGATTGGTGGTTGGCTTTCCAGACTCTAACACTCAATCCACACCCCCCAATCATGGATCACCCCACACCTGTTAAAACATGGCTTTCTCCCTTCAGTCTTTCTCTCTCTCTGGCATGAGGCTAGGCCTAGTGTTATTTTGTGGCATTGTACTTTGATAATATCCCTTTTTGTTTATAGGCCTTTGTAATAGTGAAAGTGCCTTTGTGATTGTATGGCCGCAGAGAGAGCATTGTTACCTATAGATTGTTTTGTTATGTTTCCATTTTGTTGTATGTATCATTAATGTGTTTTTCTCCTCCTTTCTCAGGAAGCACAGATGGGGTGAGCTGCCATTTCCTTTGGATATTGTTTTCTCCTGTTTTGGTTAGGTAAGAGTAGTTTAGGTAATGTAATTTCTTTTACCATAGATTAAATTGGGTTTATTTGGAGTATAGTGGTGTTTGTTTGTTGTTTTGGCCTGGGCTCACCCCTGAGCTACATGTGCTTCCTTTGCATTTACCAATAAATATCATTGTTGTTTACAAACGTGGTCCATCTTTTCTGTCAACCAACTGTTATGTTACAGCCCTTTACCCTTAGACACACAGGGGTCGTAACAGACATAACAGAATTTTTCACCATTAGTAGAATACATTCATTTCGTATTGTATTTAGTTTACTTTGTAATCTATAGAGCTTGCTTAAGGCGAGACACTACAGGTGAATAGGGTAAATAATTTAACTAATAGACAATGAAACTTCCCCAGTTGATTACTTATATTAAGACAAGACTTTTTTGTATTACAAGTTTTCTGAAATTGTATGTTTAAATATGCAAATGAGGCATGCTCTACTTAAATATGCACTAATTTGCATATAATTCCAGGACAGAAATCTGAACATTCGATAAAGCCATTTTCAAAATTATAGTTTCATTTTGTTGACATATTAGAGCCAAAGGTTATTACAGGGGGGATTTTGGATATTTCTTTTTATCACTCCATAAATCAGAAAATACTCCATTCAGTCAATTTTTATGGTCAAATTCCATATTTCGCCATGTTTTTAGGAATATAATGTGATATAAATCAGGGTATGAATGCGACAAACCCTTCTGTAAATACCTTCAGAACATAGATATGAATAGAACTGGAAGTTTTGGTGTATGTGAGTGCTACTGAAGTGGAGATTTATGGCTCAGAGTATGAGGAAAAACTCTTAAAACTAATTTTTGGGAAAACACCTTCAAAGTTCTGTATTGTAAAATGCCATACTTTTTTTTAAACAGATATTTACAAACACAATACCTAATCAAACCATTAGTAATAGACAACCTAAACACATGCCTGATAACTGAATAATAATAATAATAATAATGATGTTATTGAACTGAACAGAACTACACACAGGCTACAAACAGTGTAGTACAGTGTAGTACCCCCTAATAGGCAACACATATTTGAATAGATATCACTATGAAACTTTCCCAGTTTGTTATGTACATATGAACTAAGAAAAAATATATTGCAATTGTTCTGAATTTTATGTTTATATATGCAAATGAGGCACTTACCCATTAATTTTGTTGCCCAACCCGAGTTTTCTCGGGTTTACCCCCCGCGGGTTGAATGCCCACTCACGAGAATTCACGTATTTTCTTGTTTTTTTTTATTAGCGATGTGAAATCATATTTTATCAACCGAGTCTACCGTTGGAAATTCAGCCACTCCAGGCGCTCAGATGTGAAAAAAGCGCCCCCTATCGTCTCCCAGATGGTAATTCACCCTTTTGGATTGAACTCAATGAAAATGAATTAGAAAAAAATCCCTGACTCCACATTTTACTTCTCACTCACGCAGCCGGGGTCGATCAGCTCCACTAGTGAGCCTCAGAGCAGCGGGGATTATGTGTTTTTATACAACAGCATGCAAATTTCTCGATTCTGATTGGTTGAAACAGTCCATTTAGACGTATGTATTGCGATCAGTCCACGCTTGCTGGCCCAGGACCCGCCCACAACCGAATCACATCACATCAATCCGCCGGATCACAAGAAGGTGGACAATAATCTTTACAAATGGATATGTTGATAGCGACTAAACGACTAAATATCAAGCGATTCTGTCACAGCGAATGTCTTAGTCGTTTAAACAATGTTGGATGATGTAATTGATGGGTCTTGAATCATTCTGTAACAAAAGAAAAATCGCGGTTTGATTGATTGATACATTTTAAAAAAAAATTTCAATTTCTTTTTCCTTTCGACTGTCAGCGCTCGCTCTAGTCTCCACCCACCGCCACCCCCCCCCCCCCCCCCCCCACACACACACACACACACACACACACACACGCACACACACACACACACACACACACGCACACACACACACACACACACTCTGCCTGCAACGCGGGGGATAGTCAGACTGAGAGAGAGCTGGGTGCTGCGCTGTTCTAAGTGAGCATGGCCTATTGAGTTGATTGATTGATTGATTGCTAATTTTATTACTGTACGCTTGGTTTTTTTAACTGGTTAAGTTTAGGCCCTCTACAGTAGGTTTAAAAAGAATAAATAAAAGAATAGGGCGAAGAAAACGTTTTTTTCCTATTAGTCAGGGGGCCAACACTGATATTGCAACTTAAGTAATCGCTTTTGGGTAGAAGCTGTCAACCTATCCAGTATTCATGTTTAACCCCTTGACATATGGCCTAGCTATGTTGACATCTTTGAAAATGATTTTTTTTGTCATTTAATCATTCTATCATTGTAAGTGGTAAAATCGGAAATTTTTTCACAATGCTGCCAAATTAGTGACAATTTGCTCTGTAATTTCTAACAACTTTTTAATATTATCCCTTAATATATCTCATGTGAAAGTATGATCTTAACTATTGATAAAAAAAATCAACCAATGGTAAAACAATATCATAGCGTACCACATGGGGTGCTGTGGGTTGATACAGCCAAAAACAGCAGCAATGTCAGTGAAGCAGAAGAGTTATACACTTCAAACTAATGGGTGGTAGGAAGTGGAGAAATGGAAGCAGCTTCAGCATGCTATGAGGAACTTGTGCTGAAAGTTGGGGAGATTCAAGATCTCCTTGTACAGTTTGACAAGGCCAATGAAGACAAGCCAACCTTTACTTTCTGGAGACAGTACATGGACATTGTGTCTATTCACCTTGCGTTCACCCGGGCACTGAGATGTGGTGATTGGAAACCTGTACATGTCAGCCTTCAAGAGCATGATGCCTTGGTTTGCTGCGTATGATCACACCCATTACACAAGATGGGGTGCTGTGTTCATAGCAGACATGGAACAGCAGGCACAGACAGCACCAGAGGTCTACCATGGCTTCCTAGATGGTGATTTTGTAGCCAAGGAGACCAAACACAGCTTCAACAAGGTGCCTTTCGGCCTTCGCCTTGAACACATCAATAAAACGGGAAAGGTTGCTGGAGGATTGATAGGCATCACTAGAAATGATCCAGCAAGAAATCGTTGGTCCATCACCTATAATGAACGTGCATCCTTGGCAGAGGATACCAGATCCCTGTTTGGACTGACACGATGATGAGGAGATACACAAAGACTGCCTTCAATCAAGAAGAGGGATAATCTCGATGTCATTCAACTTGTTGATCAGTTCCAGAGATACAACGTCTTCCAACAAGAGCATATGTATGATTTAGTGTGCCTGACAACTGGTGATGTTGCCTCAGAAGAGATACTGAATGACCTTACACATGCTGCAGAGTCTGGCAATCACTGAGTTGGTAAAAAACCGACTGGGCACAACGAACACAGACTTCCACGCCAGTCTCACCAAGAGAAAACCGAAAACATTCTCAAGCCTATACAGCACAGATACCAAGCTTGAACAACTCAGATCCAAGTGTGTGAAGCCTGACAGGGATATATTTCGCTGCATCATTGTATCCATGGAGAGTGGCAGAGAGGTCAACATGGATGAGCTTCTCCAAAAAGAACTGTGTGCAGTCCCCCTGTCACTTGCCACAACAGATTCAATGCTCAGGCCTACAAACAAAGCTGACTTAGCCACCATACTACAAGCTGGTGCAAAGGAAACAGAGCTCAGTCCATCTGTTATGAGAACATGCACCATCATTGATGGAATGGCCTTAGTAAGAGCCATGGCAAAACCTCAAAATGCATCAACCTTCGGGGAATATGCAGATGTGTTCACACAGAGAGTGGCATCTAATCTACATGGGAACGTCACCAGAGTGGATATAGTGTTTGATCTGTACCAAAAAAAAACTCTATCAAGAGTGGAACAAGTACAAAACACAGCACTACTCAGCGAAAGGTTCGCACAATTGTGAGTAGAGATGTAAAGCTACCTGCTAACTGGAATAGCTTCATTGAAATGGATGAAAACAAAGTCAACCTTACCCATTTCCTATCAACTGAACTTGAGAATCATGTGCAGCTTTATGATGAGGAAATTGTTATCAGTGGAGGGTTTGAGGATCCTGAAAAAGTCACGTCAGCAGCTGGGATTGATGTATCTCCCCTACAAGATACACATGAAGAAGCGGATACACACATACTACTACATGTAGCTGATGCAACAACGAAAGGGTTTCAGAGGCTCATCATTCAGTGCCGAGACACAGATGTGTTGCTGCTACTACTTGTATTTGCAAAACCAACTAAGCCAAGAAGTTTGGATGAAAGCAGGAACAGCTAACAAACCACGCTACATCAAAGTCCATCAAATCACACTACCAAATGAGATGCTCGATGGTCTGTTGGCATTTCATGCCATCACTGGATGTGATACTACGAGCTAGTTCACCAGAATTGGAAAAAGGACAGCATGGAAAGTGTTCAAGCAGTACCCGCATCTTCTCCACAACTTTGGTGAGGATGAAGTACCAAGTACCACTTCCCTATCTTTGGCAGAACCGTTCATATGTAAGCTCTATGACCTTAAGTCAACCAGTAACTCGATACAAGAAGTTTGCTGCACTCTCTTTCGAAAACTTAAAGCCAATGTTGATACATTACCACCAACAGAAGATGCATTGTCAATGCACCTCAAGAGGGCCCACTACCAAACGAGGGTTTGGAAACAGTCACTAGTGACACATCCACAACTGCGCTCATGAATTGTAGTTGGCAGATGATGAATGGTATGCTGGTCCCCATGCTTCTTACCAAGGAACCTGTACAATCCACATGCGTGCAGCTGACAGTGTGTGGATGCAAGGAAAGTGGAAGTCAGTGCAGTACCAGACAGTGTCTCTGTCGCAGAAGAGGACTGTATTGCAGTGGGGCGTGTGGATGTGCTTGTGCAGCGTGGTGCACAGTGGTGCAGTGGCAAATTGACAGTAGGTCAAACGCTGCATGCTTCTCCGGGAGTCCGGTTGGATAATGCCATGTAAAAGCGATTGCGCGTACTTCAGCCTCAGTGAGTGAGGTATCACAGAGTGATACCGAGTGATACCAGCACTGCAACACTGGTGGTGCATGAACTCCAATGTCATTCAAGAGACTCAAAAAGCGGAGCG
This sequence comes from Notolepis coatsorum, assembly GCF_963971535.1. Classification (NCBI taxonomy): domain Eukaryota; kingdom Metazoa; phylum Chordata; class Actinopteri; order Aulopiformes; family Paralepididae; genus Notolepis; species Notolepis coatsorum. The sequence continues at coordinate 69,608,895 of NC_140165.1, forward strand.
GCTGGGTGGCGCAGCGGTCTAAGCGCTCGTCACCAACGCGTGAGACACCGGTATCGAATCCGGCTGTCAGCGTTGCCTCCGGCTTGGTCCGGCCGTCATACTGACTCAATTGGCAGAGTCAGTGGGAGGGGAGTCGATGGGTTGTTGTAAACAGTGACTCCTACAGGTCGGTCAGGGCGCCTGCACAGCAAGGACAGGAGATGTCGAGGGTAGTGTGAGCCTCCCACACGTTACACCTCGCTAATGAGAGTCCGCGCTGGCAGGTGAAAAGAAGTGGCTGGCTGACTGCATGTATCGGAGGGGACATGCGATAGATTTTTCAACCCTCCCTACGACCGACCAGTGGGGGGCACATGCGAGTAACGATCAGGACATGGGAGGGGGTAATTGGCACGACTAAATTGGGATGGGAGAAAAACAGAAAAAAGAAGGAGAAAAAGTGGATCAAGAAAAAAAAAGTCAAAAAGCATTAGCACGAAAGGTCACTTTGAGAATCATATAGATTTCCACTTGGACATAACCTGTGTATTATTGCACTGTATCAAATTACTGTGCTCTAACTTGGCAAAAGTACCTAGCATACAATGGAGTCATGATTCCTTAATTATTTGGGCTACTATCTCATGTTTCCAAGCTGATATTCACTCTAAAAACATGTTTTCTTTTAGGCGGAAATTGAATTTTGGCCTTTTTTTCAATGGTCTAGCTCTATTTTCTCTGACACAGTAACATCCATTTACATTCTGACACTTCTGCTGCCATCCCACTGCTGTCACCTTTCTTTTGATACCAGGATTATCTATATGGCCCTTGTGATTGGGGAGATATTCTATATTTATTGTGGGCATGTCATTTCGGGCAGGCAATCTGAAAAATTGGCCTGAAATGTCCTCTAAAAGTCACAAAATAATTTTTCAAACTTGTCAACCACCCTAGAACATCTTACATACTGTAGGTCCCCTCTTACCAAAAAAATATGCTGACAGCTTCTACCCAAACATGGCAGCAAAAGTGTTAACGGAAGCACTTTTCAGGATTGGCCCCCTGACTATATAGGGCAAAGAAAACTTTTTAATTTGTTTTACCTACTTTCTATAGAAGCATCTAAGAATGAAGTTCTATGGAAAGTAGGTCTGCATTCCCTTAACAATTGTGTGTATTGAGCCGTACTGTATTGTACCCATTCTGCATCTGGTAATAACATTTTCAATCAATCATTCCAATAATACACAGTTGGATGTGTTAGTTGGTTGGATGCACTTCAAGCTGCTTCCACATGAGGCAACTTCTCTCAATCATTCCAATAATACACAGTTGGATGTGTTAGTTGGTTGGATGCACTTCCGATCTGCTTCCACATGGAGGCAAATTGTCTTTTTTGTAGTTGTGGGAACCACTTTTTCTGGCGGATGGTTTTTTCAATAAATCTTCGATTAATGTGTGTTTATTGTATAGAAATAAGGTTGGATGAATGTGGCAGTTGTATAAAAGCTTTACACCACTTGCAGTCGTGACTTGTGAACAATAAACCATGCCTAGGGGGGTCTAACGACCCGCGGCTGCGCCTCGGGCCTAACGACCACCCCTAGGCATGGTTTATTGTTCACAAACCACTCCTGCGTGTGATGTAATGCTTAATTACAGTATACACGTGAATCAATAAAAGGATAGATTTTTCGAATGCCGATCAGGAATTGGAATAATCCATTTGGATACCATCTGATCTCAGGTAAGGAATCTATGTTACCAGTTTTAGGATAATCAGACTCGTTTTCACAGAGATAAAAGCTTTTATGTGATTATGTGATATGGCTTATTGACTGTGCGAGCGGTCAGGAAATAGGAGAATCGATTTTCAGCTCGCGGCCAGAGCGTGTGTGCGTGCACTAAGGCTGAGCCCGAACCCTGTTTTTAGGGTTCGAACGTTCGCCAGGGTTTATCGAACGAACGTTCGAACGTTCGTTTTTTAAATTTTTTTTATAATTTTTTTTTTTAATAAATATTTTTTTTCATTTTTTTTAATAATATTTTTTTTTTATTATTGTATTATTATAGATCCTACGGAGGGCGGCATTGCATAGTCTATTGGTGAAAAACATGTTTACAGTGGTGGCTGTTCATGTAAACATGTAATTAAACAAAGCACTCAGAAGAAAATAAACAAGCTACTGAATCAAAGTATGATAAACAATAGCCCTTGCAGTCACGTAAGGGGCTAGATAAACAAATGCATTCGTTTTGTGGCATTAACGTTATATAGTTAGTGTTACACGTTCAATAACAGGTAATTCACTCTTGGACGACGGGGAGGGGAGCCGGGAGGAGAGGCGCACGCCTCGGCTCAACAGACCTGTCCACCGTCTACCTCGGAACGGCCGGGCTCCCAACACGCCTGCCGCCCGTCCGCCCTACCACCGTTCCGAGGTAGGCGGTGGACGGGTCTGTCCACCGTGCGCCTGCTGTTGTTTCCAACGCAACCACCTCCCGCCATGAAGCTCGCGCTCCGTGGCCGAAAAAGGCTGGTATTCATTAATGATCTTTCTGCAGGTTCACCTACGGAAACCTTGTTACCGATTACTTCCTCGGCGGGGAGCTAACTACGGCTCCCCGGTAGCTACGGTAAGTCTGTTGAGGCTTGCCGATTGGTGGTAACAGCAGAGGCGGGTGCAAGCGGTGTGACGTAATTGGCAGAATCGCCTGTCAATCAAAATAGAGCTCTGGTTGAGAAATATTATCCCGCTGCAGCCCGGCAGACCATACTGGTTGAGCCGAGCGCCTCGCATTCACATCACCTCAACCCCGTGCGCATCCTTTATTTTTTTTTCACCGAACGTTCGAACCTATTAATTAAAGTCCGAATGTCAGCGTAACGAACGAATGTTCGAACGTTCGAACGTTCGGGCTCAGCCTTAGCGTGCACATGTACTATCGATAATCTAGCGTTTATTTGAGGGCGATTCATAAATAGGCCGAAAAATTACAACATTCTAGAATATTCCAGTAAAGGGCGATTATCATGGAATGTCTTCATTTTTCCATGAAAACGAGTGCTTTTCAAAATGCTAGAAAACAGAAATGAAGCGATAAAAAAACAATCTGCTACGACAATGTTGACTGGAAAATGAGTCTTCGATAAGCGACGGGCAGATTGGACACATAGCCATAATTTAAAACATAGATTAGGCGATATTAACGTTAACATTGAAGTGGTGCTGGGCATTCAAGGAGGTAAAAAGGAATTAAGCTTGGGCAGTGAAAGTGTTAAATATGTGCACATTTATGGATGCAATAAGGCAAAATGAAGTAAAATAAACAACTAGATGTGTGTTATTGACCTTGTATTGTCACTAGTTTCATAGAAGACATGTTTAGGAAGCAAAATATAACAAAATCTCAAAATCAACAAAAAAAAGTATATTTACCTATTCACCTGGGGTGTCTCGCCTTAATTTGTATTTTCATAACACATTGCTTCCTTTGTTCTTGTCAAGATCTTTCATTATTGTATTATATTTGTCATGTCCTATTCCAATTACATTTTTCACTTAATTGTACTATATTCTATTCTATTCTATCTCATGTTTCCAAGCTGATATTCACTCTAAAAACATGTTTTCTTTTAGGCGGAAATTGAATTTTGGACTTTTTTTCAATGGTCTAGCTCTATTTTCTCTGACACAGTAACATCCATTTACATTCTGACACTTCTGCTGCCATCCCACTGCTGTCACCTTTCTTTTTATACCAGGATTATCTATATGGCCCTTGTGATTGGGGAGATATTCTATATTTATTGTGGGCATGTCATTTCGGGCAGGCAATCTGAAAAATTGGCCTGAAATGTCCTCTAAAAGTCACAAAATAATTTTTCAAACTTGTCAACCACCCTAGAACATCTTACATAGGTCCCCTCTTACCAAAAAAATATGCTGACAGCTTCTACCCAAACATGGCAGCAAAAGTGTTAACGGAAGCACTTTTCAGGATTGGCCCCCTGACTATATAGGGCAAAGAAAACGTTTTAATTTGTTTTACCTACTTTCTATAGAAGCATCTAAGAATGAAGTTCTATGGAAAGTAGGTCTGCATTCCCTTAACAATTGTGTGTATTGAGCCGTACTGTATTGTACCCATTCTGCATCTGGTAATAACATTTTCAATCAATCATTCCAATAATACACAGTTGGATGTGTTAGTTGGTTGGATGCACTTCAAGCTGCTTCCACATGAGGCAACTTCTCTCAATCATTCCAATAATACACAGTTGGATGTGTTAGTTGGTTGGATGCACTTCCGATCTGCTTCCACATGGAGGCAAATTGTCTTTTTTGTAGTTGTGGGAACTACTTTTTCTGGCGGATGGTTTTTTCAATAAATCTTCGATTAATGTGTGTTTATTGTATAGAAATAAGGTTGGATGAATGTGGCAGTTGTATAAAAGCTTTACACCACTTGCAGTCGTGATTTGTGAACAATAAACCATGCCTAGGGGGGTCTAACAACCCGCGGCTGCGCCTCGGGCCTAACGACCACCCCTAGGCATGGTTTATTGTTCACAAACCACTCCTGCGTGTGATGTAATGCTTAATTACAGTATACACAGTGAATCAATAAAAGGATAGATTTTTTCGAATGCCGATCAGGAATTGGAATAATCCATTTGGATACCATCTGATCTCAGGTAAGGAATCTATGTTACCAGTTTTAGGATAATCAGACTCGTTTTCACAGAGATAAAAGCTTTTATGTGATTATGTGATATGGCTTATTGACTGTGCGAGCGGTCAGGAAATAGGAGAATCGATTTTCAGCTCGCGGCCAGAGCGTGTGCACTAAGGCTGAGCCCGAACCCTGTTTTTAGAGTTCGAACATTCGCCAGGGTTTATCGAACGAACGTTCGAACGTTCGTTTTTTAAAAAAAATTTAAAAAAAAAAATTTTAATACATTTTTTTTTTTTTTTTTTTTATAATATATATATTTTTTTATTGTATTATTATAGATCCTACGAAGGGCGGCATTGCATAGTCTATTGGTGAAAAACATGTTTACAGTGGTGGCTGTTCATGTAAACATGTAATTAAACAAAGCACTCAGAAGAAAATAAACAAGCTACTGAATCAAAGTATGATAAACAATAGCCCTTGCAGTCACGTAAGGGGCTAGATAAACAAATGCATTCGTTTTGTGGCATTAACGTTATATAGTTAGTGTTACACGTTCAATAACAGGTAATTCACTCTTGGACGACGGGGAGGGGAGCCGGGAGGAGAGGCGCACGCCTCGGCTCAACAGACCCGTCCACCGTCTACCTCGGAACGGCCGGGCTCCCAACACGCCTGCCGCCCGTCCGCCCTACCACCGTTCCGAGGTAGACGGTGGACGGGTCTGTCCACCGTGCGCCTGCTGTTGTTTCCAACGCAACCACCTCCCGCCATGAAGCTCGCGCTCCGTGGCCGAAAAAGGCTGGTATTCATTAATGATCCTTCTGCAGGTTCACCTACGGAAACCTTGTTACCGATTACTTCCTCGGCGGGGAGCTAACTACGGCTCCCCGGTAGCTACGGTAAGTCTGTTGAGGCTTGCCGATTGGTGGTAACAGCAGAGGCGGGTGCAAGCGGTGTGACGTAATTGGCAGAATCGCCTGTCAATCAAAATAGAGCTCTGGTTGAGAAATAGTATCCCGCTGCAGCCCGGCAGACCATACTGGTTGAGCCGAGCGCCTCGCATTCACATCACCTCAACCCCGTGCGCATCCTTTATTTTTTTTTCACCGAACGTTCGAACCTATTAATTAAAGTCCGAATGTCAGCGTAACGAACGAACGTTTGAACGTTCGAACGTTCGGGCTCAGCCTTAGCGTGCACATGTACTATCGATAATCTAGCGTTTATTTGAGGGCGATTCATAAATAGGCCGAAAAATTACAACATTCTAGAATATTCCAGTAAAGGGCGATTATCATGGAATGTCTTCATTTTTCCATGAAAACGAGTGCTTTTCAAAATGCTAGAAAACAGAAATGAAGCGATAAAAAAACAATCTGCTACGACAATGTTGACTGGAAAATGAGTCTTCGATAAGCGACGGGCAGATTGGACACATAGCCATAATTTAAAACATAGATTAGGCGATATTAATGTTAACATTGAAGTGGTGCTGGGCATTCAAGGAGGTAAAAGGGAATTAAGCTTGGGCAGTGAAAGTGTTAAATATGTGCACATTTATGGATGCAATAAGGCAAAATGAAGTAAAATAAACAACTAGATGTGTGTTATTGACCTTGTATTGTCACTAGTTTCATAGAAGACATGTTTAGGAAGCAAAATATAACAAAATCTCAAAATCAACAAAAAAAAGTATATTTACCTATTCACCTGGGGTGTCTCGCCTTAATTTGTATTTTCATAACACATTGCTTCCTTTGTTCTTGTCAAGATCTTTCATTATTGTATTATATTTGTCATGTCCTATTCCAATTACATTTTTCACTTAATTGTACTATATTCTATTGTGCAAGATCCACGCCAACAAGAAATTCCGGGCTGGCGAGACACGGTTGACACGTCACGTCTCATGGCAAGGTGGCCGGGATACGGCAAGCGGGGCAAGACAGCGGCCTATGAGAGCGTGGAGCGAGGAACAGGCACGATTATAATGTTCCTTATTTCCCCGTTCCCCACAGATATCCGTAGTGGACGGACTGGAGGCATTTAGGTAGATGTTTAGTACTGACGGAACACACACATGCGCAGCACTAGTCACACACACACTTCACACGCACACACTGGTACCACGCCCTACATTAACACTAGGATAGAGAGAGTCATGTTGGGCACACATCCATAACACACCCTCAAAGTTGATGTGTTTGGTTAACTCTTTCGGGTGTAGAAAGGGGTCTCACATGGGGAGATTAGAACATGAGTTTCGGGGACGTGACTTTCTAATGACAATGTCACAATGGCTTACCAGCAATTACCTCCTCTGTTACCTCCTCTGTTACATCCTCTGTTACCTCCTCTGTTACATCCTCTGTTACATCCTCTGTTACCTCATCTGTTACCTCCTCTGTTACCTCCTCTGTTACCTCCTCTGTTACCTCCTCTGTTACATCCTCTGTTACCTCCTCTGTTACATCCTCTGTTACCTCCTCTGTTACCTCCTCCTCTGTTACCTCCTCCTCTGTTACCTCCTCCTCTGTTACCTCCTCTGTTACCTCCTCCTCTGTTACCTCCTCTGTTACATCCTCTGTTACCTCCTCTGTTACCTCCTCTGTTACATCCTCTGTTACCTCTGTTACCTCCTATGTTACCTCCTCTGTTACCTCCTCTGTTACATCCTCTGTTACATCATCTGTTACATCCTCTGTTACCTCCTCTGTTACCTCCTCTGTTACCTCCTCTGTTACATCCTCTGTTACCTCCTCTGTTACCTCCTCTGTTACCTCCTCCTCTGTTACCTCCTCTGTTACATCCTCTGTTACCTCCTCTGTTACCTCCTATGTTACCTCCTCCTCTGTTACCTCCTCTGTTACCTCCTCTGTTACATCCTCTGTTACCTCCTCTGTTACCTCCTCTGTTACCTCCTCTGTTACCTCCTCTGTTACATCCTCTGTTACATCCTCTGTTACCTCCTCTGTTACCTCCTCTGTTACCTCCTCTGTTACCTCCTCTGTTACATCCTCTGTTACTTCCTCTGTTACCTTCTCTGTTACATCCTCTGTTATTAACCAGGAGTAAGTAAGGAACCACTAAGGAGACAATCCCACCTTTTGAGACCTGAGCGCGTTGAACTTTTGCTGTAATTATTCTACGGATGGAGTCATTTCTGGACAATATGCTGGCCATCTGCTAGCATCTGCGCTTTCTCCCACTAATAGAGTGCTCCATCCCAACCCCCCCCCCCCCTCTACCACCACAACATGGCCTGGAGCCACGTGGACTAAACAGGTCACAAGTTCTCTTCCAGCTAGATATGTGGGTCAGGCCTTTTCTCGTTGGGATGAGAGGACGCTTAATGCACAAGGCAATGAACCAACCCTGCACCACACACAGACACACACACACAAACACACACACACACACGCACGCACGCACACACACACACACGCACGCACGCACGCACACACACACACACACACACACACACACACACACACACACACACACACACACACACACACACACACACACACACACACACACAAGAATTCCCGACCCCCAGTGGAGTGTGTGTGTGTGTGTGTGTGTGTGTGTGTGTGTGTGTGTGTATGTGTGTGTGTGTGTGTGTGTGTGTGTGTGTGTGTGTGTGTGTGTGTGTGTGTGTGTGTGTGTGTGTGTGTGAGTGTGGTGTGTGTGTGTGTGTGTGTGTGCGTGCGTGCGTGTGTGTGTGCCTGCGTGCGTGTATGTGTGTGTGTGTGTGTGTGTGTGTGTGTGTGTGTGTGTGTGTGTGTGTGTGTGTGTGTGTGTGTGTGTGTGTGTGTGTGTGTGTGTGTGTGTGTGTGTGTGTGTGTGTGTGTGTGTGTGTGTGTGTGTGTGTGTGTGTGTGTGTGTGTGTGTGTGTGTGTGTGTGTGTGTGTGTGTGTGTTAAGGCTGTCCCCGAACCCTGTTTTTGGGATTCGAACTTCGTCAGGGGTTTTCGAACGAACGTTCGAACCTTCGTTTTTAATTATAAAAATTATTTAAAAAAGTAAATAATTTCTTATATATTTATTTTTTTTTCTATCAAGCACCCTTTGTAACATTGTATCTTGGCCTGTGGAACGGCCAAATGTCTCCGGTTTCACTTTTCCTTGTCGGCCGAGTGGAGCGGTTCTCCCGGTTCAATTGAAGCGCGTCAAATATCCCCGAATCATATGTTGTGGTGGGTTATGCCGTGGACCAAATGGACATTGGATGTACCAGATGGCGATCAAACAATTGGAATATTATTATATATTTTTTTAATTTAATTTAAATGTATTTTTTATACCGATCACAGGTAAGGACTATCTGACTTAAATGTTCAGCTTGATCCTGCAATGCTTTCATACCGATCGGGCTGATAAGCGTTTTTAGTGTTCAATACGAATGCCGTTACTGACAATCAAATAATCAGAAGTGACCCCCCCCCCCCCCCCCGCTTTCATGCATTCATGATGGAACATAATACCTATGATATGGATTTGATTTCGGAATAATAGCCTGTACAGGCAAGAAACGGCAACGTCTATAGTAGAATTGACGTTTAGGCTATAACTCAGCATTTCAGGAATTACCCAAGACCACGCTATAACCATACTTATATTCACCACGGTATAACACGGGAACGTATGGATGGACATTTTTATTCTTTTTCACATATTGAACGATAGATAGGTGATGTCAAATGGGCCATAGTATTGTATCCATAGCTATAATATAGAATATAGTTATAGTTCTACAAACAAGGTGACGCACTCCTATCTTTTAAAGCGTGGCCTTGCTACGACAGGCCCGACTAATAGCTGGCGCTGAATGAGTTAATGTTGCATGATCATGTATACATTTATTATGTATTATTCTTTATTATGTTTAAATATCAACATTATCTGGCCATCCTCAGTAAATACTATCAAACTCCTCTGACCTCATCTGGTCTTTCCAAAGGTCTGTGTCTATAATGAAATGACAATTGCACATAATTGGAAATCAGATCATCTTCTAACCGTGCGGGTCTTAGGTATCGAAATGTGGCACTGATTGATGTAATGTGAATCAGTACTCGGTAGTACCAACATAATTCGGTCGGTACCCTTAAAAGTACCGAGTTCGGTACCCATCCCTAAACAGCATACTATATAAAAGAAAATATCTTCACCAAAAAAAAATGCCAAATAACTTTTCTGAGCTGCGAGGCCGAAATGCTCAGACATTAATATTTCAGCAAAATGTATGAAAAATGGGAGCGTAAAATTGGTGTCCCTTCCACTGCTCCCATTAAGATTAGGACGTGGCACAAATAGAGCGGCCTGGAGCAACTGCAAATGTGTAAACTTTAATAAAAAATATATCTGATGGCAATGTGGATCTTTTTTTTATTATTATAATTTCTTTTTTTAAATGAGGAATTCATTAGGGGGGAATTCAGAGTATGGTGTATTTCTGCCGTGTGTGTAGTTCTGGGGAGCATATAGGATCCGGTGGCTGTGTGTGCGACCGTGAAATGTGATCAGAATTTCAGATCCACGGTTTGTGGCAATTGCATCCAACTTCTGGTCGGCGCTCGACGACAAATGAGATGAAGTTTGACATAGTTGGGAGCCTCATCAGCTCTTACCGTCTCTCATCTCACAGAGAGAGAGAGAGCGAGAGAGAGAGAGAGAGAGAGAGAGAGAGAGAGAGAGAGAGAGAGAGAGAGAGAGAGAGAGAGAGAGAGAGAGAGAGAGAGAGAGAGGGAGAGGGAGAGAGAGAGAGAGAGAGAGAGAGAGAGAGAGAGAGAGAGAGAGAGAGAGAGAGAGAGAGAGAGAGAGAGAGGGGGGGGGGGGGGGGGAGAGAGAGGGGGGGAGAGAGAGAGAGCGAGAGAGAGAGAGAGATAGAGAGAGAGAGAGAGAGAGAGAGAGAGAGAGAGAGAGAGAGCGAGCGCTTATACGAGTCTGACTTGGGGGGAAAAAGGCAATTCAATAATTTGACGAACAGATGGACGACGAAAGTTAGTTGACAAGAGAAAATAACAGACAGGAGCGGCAAAGAGGTGTTGAAGCGACAGAGGAAGGGTCAGGCTGGGGAACAGCGAGAAAGGTCACGGCGAGAGGTCACAGCGAGAGGTCAAGGATGAGTTTAGCCCTCAACCTTCCCAGCCGGGCGCCTGGCGTCTTTGCCCTCTGTCCTCATCATATGAGACGGGTGTCAGTTCATCAGTCAAAGTAAAATCGAATGAACGGACACGCATTCACCCTGACAGGCAACACACAACACGCAACACATTCACCCTCACACACAACACTCAACACGCAGCACCAACACAATTCACCCTCACACACAACACTCAACATGCACACGCAACACATTCACCCTGACAGGCAGCACGCAATACGCAACACGCAACACGCAAAACATTCACCCTCACACACAAACTCAACATGCAACACGCAACACATTCACCCTCACACGCAACACTCATGCACATTCACCCTCAACACACTACACACAACACATTCACCCTCACACGCAACACTCAACACGCAACATCATGCATATTCACCCTCACACTCAACACTCATGCACATTCACACTCAACACGCAAAACACAACACATTCACAGTCACACTCAACACACAACACATTCACACTCAACACACAACACATTCACCTCACACGCAACACTCAACACGCACATCATGCACATTCACCCTCACACGCAACACTCATGCACATTCACACTCAACACGCAAAACACAACACATTCACACTCAACACTCAACACATTCACACTCAACACACAACACATTCACACTCACACTCAACACACAACACATGCACACTCAACACACAACACATTCCCCCTCACACTCAACACACAACACATTCCCCCTCACACTCAACACACAACACATTACACTCAACACACACACATTCACACTCACACTCAACATACAACACATTCACACTCAACACACAACACATTCACCCTCACACGCAACACTCAACACGCAACATCATGCACATTCACCCTCACACGCAACACTCATGCACATTCACACTCAACACGCAAAACACAACACATTCACACTCAACACTCAACACATTCACACTCAACACACAACACATTCACACTCACACTCAACACACAACACATTCACACTCAACACTCAACACATTCACACTCAACACACAACACATTCACACTCACACTCAACACACAACACATGCACACTCAACACACACACATTCACACTCACACTCAACACACACACATTCACACTCAACACACAACACATTCCCCATCACACTCAACACACAACACATTCACACTCAACACACAACACATTCACACTCACACTCACACATTCACACTCAACACACAACACATTCACACTCAACACACAACACATTCCCCCTCACACTCAACACACAACACATTCCCCTCACACTCAACACACAACACATTCACACATCACACTCAACACACAACACATTCACACTCACACTCAACACATGCACACTCAACACACAACACATTCACACTCAACACACAACACATTCACACTCAACACACAACACACTCACGCTCAACACATTCACACTCAACACACAACACATTCACACTCAACAACACAACACACTCACCCTCAACACATTCACACTCAACACACAACACATTCACACTCAACACACACACACACTCTCACACATTCACACTCAACACAACAAACACCTCAACACACAACACACTCACCCTCAACACATTCCCCCTCACACACAACATCGAAGAGTCGCAGAGAGAAATAAAATGCATGTGATGCATGTGTATCATTAAAAATAAGTACTGCATCTTGAAGAAGTTCAAAACCCTGCAACTTTTCCCTTTTCCCACCCCCCCCCCCCCCTACTCCTCCCCCTCTCCCCGAAGCACATTCAAATGTGCAGGTTTTGTTTTTGGGAGGGGATAAAGTCCTGGACTTTGATCAGCGCTAATTAGACAGTATCAGGGTTTGGTTCGCTACTATTAGGTTTGTGTAGGTTATCTTCCTGACTAATCTCTCTGGCTGAGTAGCTGGACGGGAGAGAGAGAGAGAGAGAGAGAGAGAGAGAGAGAGAGAGAGAGAGAGAGAGAGAGAGAGAGAGAGAGAGAGAGAGAGAGAGCGAGAGAGAGAGGGTGCGAGCCTCTTGACGGTACAGCCTCCCTCTCTACGGAGCGGCTAAGGTGAGGAGGAATCCGTGATGAAAGGGGGCCCTTTTCTCTTTCAGCCCAGATCAATACACTCTCCCCCCCTCTCTGCCTATGGAGGGATCAAGAGTTTGAATCACAAAGGAGGTTTTTTGCATAAAGATCCAAACAACGGTTCACAAGAATCTTTTTCTTTATGCTTTATACAACCCTCCCCCACCCCTCCTGCCATCTCTCTTTTCTCTCTTTAGTTTATTCTCCTTTTCTTCGCTCCTCTTGAAGTTTTTCTTGAGAGCGAGGTTACTTAAAGACACCCTGTTTATTATTTATTTTTGTGTGTGTTTTCTATACGCCTATACATGATAAATATCCAAAGTGATTTCGTGTGGAGTTCATCAATCATCCGACTATCTCACTCTTAATAATACACACTGCATGGACTCTGGTGCAGTGTGTCACTACGGTTTGGACAATGTATACACCATGGTCGAATGGGTTGACAGTGGGTCAGGAGGTAGACCGCTTGTCTGGTAATTGTAAGGTTCCCGGTTTGATTCCCGCTCCTCCCAGGCAGCGTGTCAAAGTGTCCTTGAGCACGACACTTAATTCCCTAATTGCTCCGGATGAGCAGGTCGCCTCTGTCTTAGGTGTGTGAATGTGTGAATGTGAGGAACAAAACTGTAAAGCGCTTTGGATAAAATAACTATTCATACCACATTCACCATTTATACCATCATCACTATTACTAGTGTCTGATTCAATCCTGCCACCCACTACTGTTCACTACTGTTTTTTTTAAACAATATGTTTATCTGTATTTTTTGTTTACAGCATCAGTAGCAATCAGACAACATCGAGTCAGAGAATGCAGTAAGCTGCCCCCCTCCCATTCCCCTCCTCCCCAACCTCCACACCCCCCAAAAGCTCCAATAAGAATGAAAAATAAATAGGGATGTCCGATATTATCGGCCTACCAATATTATCGGCCGATATTGGCATTAAAATGTGATATCGGAAAATATCGGTATTGGTTTTCAAAAAAAAAAAAAAACGTTTTTTCTTTTTTTTTTTTTAACATTTCTATAACCTTTATTTACCCAGGCAAGCAAGTAAGAACAAATTCAGATTTTATTTATTGTCAAAAGTATGCATAATGTTGTGTTAATTAATTAACATTGTGTTGTGTAATGTTAATTACCTGAAATTATTCAGTTTTTGGGGGGGGGAACCCTGCATATATCGGTATCGGTTGATATCGGTTGATATCGGTATCGTAAATTAAGAGTTGGACAATATTGGTATATTGGTATTGGTAAAAAAGCCAATATCGAGCATCCCTAAAAATTAACAAATTAAAATAAACTACTGGTCACTACTATCACTATTATCACTATTATCATTATTTGTATCTCAATTGGCGGAGAAAAATTATGGAACGGTCTGATTGTGGAGTTAAAGCAATGTCAAAACATAAAACAGTTTAAAATAAAATACAGTCAAATGGTTTTCCAGAGGTACAGAGATGAAGAAGGGATTTGATAACTGGAAGTATGTATGTGTATTATGTATGTATATATAAATGTATATATGTGCATATGTAGGTATGTAGTTGTATACATGTATATAAAATGGCTAGAGTAGCTATATACAGGGTAACCTACAGTTTTGGCAAATATTAATAAGGTATTATAAAAAAAAAAAAAAAAAAATCAATATAACAAAACGAGCAGTAAAAAGTAGGAATTAGTAAAGTTAATATAGTATGATCTGATGATGAGTAAAAAGGGGTGGGATTAAATAAGTGTATGCTTAAATTACAAGTGTACTCCTTAAGTTACAAAAAAAGGAAAGAAATATAAATTTAGTTTGACTTTTGTATTTTTTGTTTGTTTTTTGTAAAACAATTATATATATATTTTTATATACAATTATTATTTGAACGGCTTAAGGCTATATCTGTACTTGATGTTTCTTTGTTGTTGCATATTTGAAATAAACTTCAATCAAATCAAAAATCAAAATGATTACTTGCACTTTGTTCTATGTTCTATTACCTATGTACCTATCCTACCTGTGACCCCCCCTATGCTGCCATGACACTTGAATTTCCCCAAGGGGATCAATAAATAATCACTTGACTTGACTTGATGTTGTTGTTTTCCCCTTTCACTTAGTCATACTCAAAATTGTTTAATGTCCTTTTCGCATTCAACGAATATTGACCAATTACGTTACAGTCTTTAATTAATGCGCTACTGGATGTACATGTATGAAATGAGTGGTTGGATTGATCACGCATTCTCCTTGATTTCTGGTTTGTTTAGGCTACATCATTTCCATGCATTATTTATGCGTAAAACATACTACATAATCCATAGAATTATATAATTCAAACAACACACATTAGCCTTTAGCGCAGTGGTTTTCAAACCCTTTTCACGCCAAGGACCGCCGAAATTATAAGATATAGGAACCCCATCTGAGAATGTATTTGTTGTTTCATATGATTTTATCCAGAATTCCATAACCGTCTATACTGTAGGACAGGTGGAGCAATAACAGAGGAGAGTGCAGAACATTCACACTGCAGGCACAATTTTAGATAATATTTCAATCCCGATTTGATATCCTTTCATATGTTATTCAGAGTTTTATTCAGAGTTTTATTTGCCACATGGAAGTAATATAAATCATACAGTTCTACCACATGGGCAAAAAGGAGCAGGAAGAAGAATAAATCTTATAATTATCTGCCCCCTATTCCTGAACTAAACAAGTAACACTTGACGGTCGGTGTACAACCTAATTTACACAAAATAATTATTCATACAATAAACAAGAAACAAACAATTCACAGATGAAACAAGAAAAAAAAGGAAGGAAAGAAAAGAAAATATCTCACTATTCAGATTAATATTTGATAATGACTAAATATTTTTTTTTCTTTTTTTTTTTAATTTTTTTTATTATTGCAAAACAAAACTTATTAAAAGTCAGTACTCAACACACAATGTATAATGAAACTTTCAGTAAAGGTGGTTAAAATATATGCAAGTACAGAAACAGGATAAAACAAAAATAGTCAATAATAACATTTTAACCGTATACCGTGTATATCCAGCGAAGTTACAATTATATAAATGTTAGTATATAATATACCCCGAATACCTATTTTCTAAAACCCTACACACATATGCTCCAGCTCAAATCCCCCCCTCCCGGACCCCCTCTTGGATAGTACCTCTATTATCCCTCACTCCTAACCAGACATCACCATTATAGGCTAGCTTTTATTCTCTCCACCACTTCTAACCACATTAACATTTTGGATTCATTGAGCCCTAGAATTCTTGCTGTTGATATTTCTTGATATATCACATCAAGATATGTAAGAAACCACACTTTCCGGCACATTTTTTCCGGTTGAAACCAACGTGATGCAATCAGTTTTTTAGCTACTGTGATACCCGATAAAACCAATCTTTTTAGTTGTGGGTTCACTGCAAACTCAAAAACATCATTCAATAGCAATACCGCGGGGTGTACAGGTATATTCCAAAATACGAGTATTGATAATTGTTGGGACACATCTTCCCAGAATGCCTTAACTGGTGGGCAGTCCCAATACATGTGCATAAATGTTCCTTCGTCCCCATTTGTACATTGGGAGCATTTGGAGTTTTGTATATGCCCCATTTTGCACAGCCTTATAGGAGTCAAGTATGTCCTGTGAATATAGTTCAGATTGATTTGTTGATGATCCGGGTTCCTTGATGTAAGTCGGACATTTGCCCAGGCTCCTTGCCAATCAAAGTCATTTTCCAGGTCTGGTATATCCCTCCTCCAGACATTGTCCAGTTGAAGGGTTTCGTACGAGGACGTTAGTAATTGTGAATAAAAACCTGATACAAAACCTCCCAATGTATTTCTGTCATAGAAAAATTTGTGGTATCTGTGGTGTTCGATTGGTATGTGTAATGGAACACCGTGAGATCTCATACAAAGTTTTAACTGTATGTAAAAAAGCCATGTGGACTCGGTGAGGTTAAACTTTTTGCATATTTCGACATAACTACAGAGGCCCTTGTTATTAAAAATATCCCCTAATGAGTGTATGCCTCTTTCTTCCCATACAGGGAATCTTATAGGTCGTTTTCCCATTAAGAGAGCATTGTTATTGAATATGGGAGTGTGATTATGCCATACTTGATTGTTAGGAAATTTCCTTTGAGTTTCCCGCCATGTCCTGATTGCATGGGTTATTATTGGGCCAAATTCTCGCTCACAATGCTTGATTGAAAGTTTAGTGTATGCTATGTCTTTCAATCTCTGTGGGGCTACTATGTTTTCTTCTAATTCTCTCCAAGATACCAAAGCCTCGGGGTCAAACCATATCTTCTTCAATGGTCTTAATGTGAAGGCATTAAAATATTGTAAAAAATCTGGGACTGCCATGCCACCGTCTGCTTTACTTCTCTGTGCGGTGGATCTTTTTATGCGAGGTGGTTTGTTATTCCAAATAAATTTGTATGTGGAGGTTTGTAATCTTTTCCAGTAGCCCTCTGGAGGAGGTAACGGAAGCATTGAGCTGAAGAAATTGATTCTTGGTAATACATCCATCTTAACTATTGATACCCTTGCCTGTACTGAGTTTTTAAGTTTTGCCCACCTGTCTAGGTCGTCCTTGATTTTGTTCTGTATTTTTGTGTAATTGTGCTTCACCGTTTGTCTTATGGTGGGGAATATTTCCACTCCCAAGCATCTGAAATGTTTTACCATCGGTATCGCACCTGGGAGGGTTATATCTTTTTTTGCAGGGGTGTTAAGTGGAAGGAAAGCCGACTTCGGCCAATTTATCTTAAATCCCGATAGATCACCAAAGTTCTCAATCAACTTGAGCAGATGAGGCAATGTGGTGTTGGGGTTTTGCATGAACAATATTACGTCGTCCGCATATAAACTAATTTTTTGTTGTGTGCCCTTGATTACGATTGGTTCTATGGATTGGGATTGTCTTATATATTGTGCTAAAGGCTCTAATGATAAATTGAATAGTCCGGGACTAAGAGGGCAACCCTGTCTGGCAGAGCGTGATACCGGAAATATTTTGGAGATGATTGTGCCTGTTGTAATCATGGCCGATGGGTCCTTGTATAGTACTTTAATCATATCAATGAAACCTTTTCCTAACCCCATCCTTTCCAATACTGCCCATAGAAACGACCATTCCAACCTGTCAAATGCTTTCATAGCATCCAGGGATAGTATCGCCTTAGGTGTGATGTCCTCTTTGTCTGTATCTAGTACGTGCAGTATTCGCCTTATGTTATCATTGATCAGGCGACCTTTTATGAAGCCTGTTTGGTCCGTATGAACTAAAGACGTCATATGCTTTTGCAATCTGATGGCTAATATCTTAGAGTACAGTTTGACATCGGTTCCGAGGAGGCTTAAAGGACGGTAACTACCGCATTCAGTGGGGTCTTTGTCTTTTTTGTGAAGAACTGAAATGAGTGCGGTATTTTGGTGTTCGATGAAGCTTCCCTCTTTGACTGAGTATAAGATCATATTTAGTAATAAGGGTCCAAATATGTCCCAGCAAGAAATGTACATTTCTGATGGGATACCGTCAATTCCCGGAGCTTTGCCGTTTTTCATTCCGGATATGGCCTTCTTGAGTTCATCTAATGTGATCGGTACTTCTAACTGTTTAGCGTCTTCATCTGTAAGTTTAGGGAGAGTAATTTGATTAAGATATGTGTCTAATTTGTCTTGATCAAAGGTCGTTTCTGAGTTATATAAATCGGAGTAGAATTCTTTGAATGTATCGTTTATTATTTTGGGTTCTGTTACTAGAGCTTGTTGTTTCCTAATGGCAGTTATATCTGCAAATTTTGCATTAATTCTTAGTCGCATGGCTAATAGGTGACTAGGTTTAGAACCTTGGAAGTACTGCTGTTGTCTAGTGCTGCGTATTTGCAATTCCGATTTTTGTCTGTACATTGCTTTGATCTCGGTCTTTAGAATGTTAACTTGGTTATCTAGTCTAGTAGAGTTGTTGTATTTTAAAGAATTAAAAAGCGTTGAGTAAAGCGTTTCCTTTTCAGATAGTTTTGTGTTTTGATTTTTGCGCAATATGGATGTAAATCTATCCGAGAAATCCTTGATCATACTCTTTACCGACATCCATAATATTCTGGGATCTTGCACCGAGTTAGCATTAACTTGTAGGAATACTGTGAGAG
This sequence comes from Notolepis coatsorum, assembly GCF_963971535.1. Taxonomy (NCBI): domain Eukaryota; kingdom Metazoa; phylum Chordata; class Actinopteri; order Aulopiformes; family Paralepididae; genus Notolepis; species Notolepis coatsorum. The sequence goes on from NC_140165.1 coordinate 69,627,987, forward strand.
CTTCTTTAATTTGTGTAATGAATTCCTTGTTGTTAAGCAGCATCGAATTAAAACGCCATCTTGGGGCCCGGGTAGATAATGTACCAAATGTTGCTTTCAGGATTAAGTAGCAGTGATCTGATAGCGCATTGGGTGTCATTTCCACTTCGTATTTATCAAATATTCTCGGGGATGCAAAGACGTAATCAATTCTGGATAGTGTGTTGTGTCTCGCCGAACGACAGGAGTACTTGCGGGTCATGGGGTTAAGTGAACGCCATAAATCAGTTACTCCTGTTGATTTCGACCAATCTTTTAATGCTTTAGATGAATTCTTTTGTTCGCTGGAGAAGGAAAGGTAAGTTTTGTCCATCCTTGGGTTCCAAATGGCATTAAAATCCGCACCTATTATGTATGAGTACTCGGGATGGTTTAACATTTCTCCTGTTAGTGAAGTGAAGAAACCCACTTCGTACAAATTCGGGGCATATACCGCTGCCAATGCAATTTTCCTGTTATTGTGTATAATCCTAGCTATAGTTATTCGCCCCTCAGCATCCGACCATATCCCTTTCAATTCGATATTTAATTTGCGTCTGACGACTATGGCTACCCCTCTAGTTCTCGTAGCAAAAGAAGAGTGACTTCCGGTTAAGCTGCAATATGTAGCGCACGCAATTGGTTATAGCTCCGCTCCCGTTATCGTTAATTTCGTTTAAAAACCTTATTTGGACAATACCAAAAGAGACTAGACCACATCGTATGTATTGATAAGACCTTCTACTAACTATATCAAAAGACAACATGGTTAGGGATAGGGAAAAGACGGGAAAGAAACAAGAAACGGCAAAGCTAACGGCGCAGATTGAAACTCGGTCAAAGACAATGACAGGCGACGCTGTGGCAGATCCGTTGGTGAGCCCCGGCGCGGGGAATATAGAGGAGAATACACAGGGACCAAGGACAACTGGCCCCGAGATGGAGACAACAGATGACAACATAGCAGGAACATCAGAAAAAAGTACCGTGAAGGAAAAAGCAGGCGATTTTGAGAAGATAATAGCACAATCATCCATCGGATCCCTCACTGCTCCAACAACATCAACTGACACAAGCAGTTCAGTTGCACAGCCCGACTTCAACTCTCTGACTACCCTGATAAAAGAACAGATGATCGCTTTCAAAGCACACGTAGAAGAACAGTTGGTCGCACACGCTGAACACATCGATACTAAATTCGAAGAGGTTATGAGAGCAGTCACTTTGCTGTCCGTGCGAATCACGACAGTGGAGATTTCGGTGACAGAAAACACAAAAGCAGTCAAGGCGAACGAAGGTATCATGACAGTGATGGGAGAAGAGATGGAAAAAGTTAAAGATGAATACCGGAGGGAAATAAAATTGCTTAAAAACGAAGTGATGGAGAGGCAACTAGAAACCCATCGTTACCACAGGCGGAATAACATCCGCATTGTGGGGCTTGATGAATCAGTGAACTGCGATGACATCAACTTTCCAAACGAGTTATCAACGATTTTGAATAACTCCGATCCAAACAAAGTGCCAGAAGTGGAACAAGTTTACAGAATTGGTTCCCAGGGGCAAAATATCAACGGGCCGAGAGTCATCATTGTCACTCTACGGAAAACTACAACAAGGGATGAAATCATCAAATATGCTCGCAACCAACGTGGGATGCTGAAGTATGGTGATAAACCAATATTTATCTACGAAGATTTGAGCAGAGAGGCCATCATCCGACGTCAACCATACAAAGTTGTGATGCAAAAGCTGTACACAGCCGGCCACAAGCCAAGGCTAGCATATCCGGCGCTGTTATCATTCTTGGACAATAACGGCCGCAGGTCAGGTCCATTTACACCCCTTTATGCTGAGGATTTCCTGATTCAAAATGCAGCAAATAACCCAAAGCATGACGGAAATGCCGGAATCAGTTAAGCCTCTCTCTAAATATATACCAGTGTAGGAATGACTTTATTGTGTTCATCAATGAGGTCATTCCACCAGTGTTGGAATAACATTGCTGTGTTCATCAAAGTAGCAAACGATATGCAAGTCGTCTATAACAATGTTTACTGTGTATAATACGATTCATAATACATTATAATTTCAGTCTCTGGTCTCTGAGGTGACAAATAAATATCAATACAAAAAGATCTATCTGGAATATTCTGGGTTTATCGCTCAAATGCCCTGGGTCTCTTAGATCATTCTGGAATGTAAAATAGTCTAGGCACTAGTATATTCTACAACCTTCTAGAATATAAGGCACCATGACAACGAAGTAAAATAGTCTAGGCACTAGTATATTCTACAACCTTCTAGAATATAAGGCACCATGACAACGAAGCATACAACTCTAACAATAACATTCGGTGTGCATACACATAGCATATATAAATTAAATGAAGTGCAATCAGCCCTTAATAATACTTTAAAATTATCCACACATAAACGTATGGGCACAGCAAGGTTATTCTAACAATTTAAGTAATCACTCCATTAAAGGCACATTGAAGCGCTAAAAGGCGCTGCTTTTCTATCTTATCTAATCAGTTAAATCGGTTCTAGTGGCTTCTCCACGTTGTTAATTATTTATCTCTTATTCCTTATCTATATCTTTCCATTGATTTTTATTTTATTAAATTTTTTCTTCTCATCACCCTATATTTTTTAAATATAATTTAACTTACATTGTTCTTTTCCAATGTTCTTCACATTAAGGTGTCAATATTACTATATATTTTTTAAATATATTGTAACTTACATTATTCTTTTCCAATGTTCTTCACATTAAGTGTCAATACTGATCTACAATCTTTTCCTTTTTTTTCCCTCACACGTTGGTGGAGGGTTCAAAGGAATATGTCGATAAAGGTTTATTCTCTTTTTATTTTATTTTTTATTTTTATCTTTAGGTTAATTATCACAATACTTCATTACAGTAAGGGAAGGTGCAAGACCAAAAGCGACATTCTATTGCAATAGAATGGAAATGTTAGATCCTATGGCAATGAGCATAGGAAAATTAGGATTACAATGCTCAGGTTGGGCAATCCGGTGGACCATGGGAGAAAGTCAATCGCGGAGGATGTGTTCTTGGAACACAGGCATGTTCGACTTTCTGGGAGAGGGGAAAATAGGGGATTTTTATTTGTATATATATATGTTTTTAAGCTCGGCTCTCAACGGGACCTCATTAATTGGATATGCATCTATTGTAGCTTCATACTCCAGAAACATTACCAAAAACTACACGAAAACATGCATAGACTATGGCTAGTTTGAATATAATGGTATGGAACACCGGTGGGATAAACAAACAACACAAGCGCAAAAGCGTGCTTACACTGATGAAAAAAGAACATGTGGACGTGGCACTATTAAGCGAAACGCACATTTTAGAGGGAGACATAAATACGTTAGCGGATAACATATACCATAATAAATATTTTATTTTTATAGTTATTTTTTAATTGATCCCTTAAGATCGCGTTGGAGAAAATTCCACAATAAAATTTTACACCAATAACTGAAGGACACATCTGTTTAAGTGTGGTACATGCAAAACACTAGGACCCCTGGGGGTCCCCACACCCCACTTTGAGAACCGCCACTATAGAGCACCGGAAATCATTTGATTACAGAGAATAGTTTGAAAACAACCTTCAAACCCCCCCCCCCACCCCATCATCTTCTCCAGAGTCAGACAAGACGAAAGATACCACTGTCCTCTCTGTGTGTTCAGTAGAAAGCTATCTGGCTGCAATAATTAGCCTAGCTTAGCACAAATTAATGGATACGGACCTGCTAGCCTAGCTGTTGGCCAAAAGCACCTCTCACAGAGCTTTAAGCTAGGCTAGTTGATCTATCTGCTTCTATTCATTTGTGCTGAGCTAGGCTAGCTTGCAGTCAGATAGCTTTCTACTGAACGCACAGCGAGGACATCTGTATCTATCTTCTTGTCTGACTCTGGTTAAGTACATTTCATATAACGTTAGTGTGTTCCTTTAACAACTGGGCAAGGATGTGGTGTAACGGTACACCAAAACCATGGTTCGGTACGTACCTCGGTTTTGAAGTCAAGGTTCGGTACAGGTTTTCGGTACAGTGGGGGAAAGTTTGGTGTTCCACTCAGGGGTGATGTAGTGTGCGGTAACTAATTGTACTTGTAGGGCTGTCAACGAATATTCTATATTGAAATTAACAATCGACTGTATAAAAAATAAATAATAATAATAATTATATTAGATTGTGAAAAAAACAGCCCCCAGTGGGCGGTCGTTAGTGGTTAACATACCGTTGTATTCGTTCGGTACACAGCCGTTCGGTACGGTATGGTACACATGAAACGGTTCGGTATGGATACGTGTACTTTTACACCCCCAATACACACACACACACACACACACACACACACACACACACACACACACACACACACACACACACACACACACACACAGACACACACACACACACACACCTAAACACACACACACACACCTACACACACACACACACACACACACGCACACACACACACACACACACACACACACACACACACACACACACACACACACACACACACACACACACACACACACACACACACACACACACACACACACACACACACACACAAACACACACACACAGAGCACTCAAGCCTGTGTGGGCTGATGTACTTGCAGTCTACCCCTCCCTCTCTCTCTCTCTCTCTCTCTCTCTCTCTCTCTCTCTCTCTCTCTCTCTCTCTCTCTCTCTCTCTCTCTCTCT
>NC_140165.1:69632968-69734005 GCF_963971535.1 Notolepis coatsorum
CCCACATTTGAAGTTGGGCGACACGTGTAGCCGTCACAAGGCGCTCCTCTTCGTATCTGTGTTGATTTCGGTGGTGGCGGCAGAGGAGGGAGGGAGGGGGGAGGAGGGAGGGGGGTTTGGGATCAGAGAGCGCCACAGGTTCGAGGCAGATGGGGCCAGTGTCAGCCATGACAGCCAGCCAGACTCCAGCTTCCTCTGCACATTTTTCTGTAGCTTGAACCCCCCCCCCCCCCCCCCCACCCCCAACACACACACACACAACTACTCACACACGCATACTTATTCATACCTTACCTCGACTCCCTTCCTTCACACACACGCACACTCACACACACACACACTCTTCACACACTTCCAGAGAGTTCTAATATACACCACCACACACACTACCCCCCCTCCCCCCTCCCCACCCTCCACACACACACTACCACCCTCATCCCCCTCCCCACCCTCCACACCCACACTACCGGGCTGTGATCAGGTAGATCTGGGTGGAGGGGGGGGGGGGTGTAGCGCCTGGGCTGTGAGTTTGTGACTCTGCCCCATCTGCCATAGATCTACACTGAGAGAGAGAGAGAGAGAGAGAGAGAGAGAGAGAGAGAGAGAGAGAGAGAGAGAGAGAGAGAGAGAGAGAGAGAGAGAGAGAGAGAGAGAGAGAGAGAAGAGAGAGAGAGAGAGAGAGAGAGAGAGAGAGAGAGAGAGAGAACTGTTGAAGATGCAGGTGGAGATTGTACTGTTTGTTCAGCAATTAATCTAGGGAAGGTTATCTCTGATTTGCTCCATTACTGCATTAATAAGTGCCTACAGATAAAATAAAATAAACACTTGATCTACAAAAGGTTACAGTCTCTGTAATAACCTCAGTGTTCTCCATCCCTTCATTAATACAAAACGGGGCAGGATGGAATACATGCTGCACAACCACATCAACAACAACAACAACAACAACACAACAACAACAACAACAACAACAACAACAACAACACAACAACAACAACAACAACATATTTCGGTAGATTCCTAGACCTTACACTGTCGGAGCAGCATGTCAACGTGGGGGGGGACTGTAATGCTTTCATACATATTATGACATGTTAAATATTTTATTCATAATTAATAAGCGTGCAGGATAAAAATGGTTATGCCCCTGTGCAATAATTAAATGCAATCTTTATTTAGACTTGAAGTTACGTTGACCGGCGTCCCTCATTCTCAATGTTGTCGAGCGTTTACAATCACATGATCGTCATCGATATAGTTTATAAAGTACAAAGAAGGGGAAAAAAGGATAATAAAAATGGAATCCTTTGAAACACTCGAACATAATTGAACAACAGTTACAGATGGTGGGGACCTGCTTGGAGGAGAGAGCCATGGACACTAGTGCACCTCGTCTCAAGGTTCCCCGTGGAGGAGCCATGGACACTAGTGCACCTCGTCTCAAGGTTCCCCGTGGAGGAGCCATGGACACTAGTGCACCTCGTCTCAAGGTTCCCCGTGGAGGAGAGAACCATGGACACTAGTGCACCTCATCTCAAGGTTCCCCGTGGAGGAGCCATGGACACTAGTGCACCTCGTCTCAAGGTTCCCCGTGGAGGAGAGAACCATGGACACTAGTGCACCTCGTCTCAAGGTTCCCCGTGGAGGAGCCATGGACACTAGTGCACCTCGTCTCAAGGTTCCCCGTGGAGGAGAGAACCATGGACACTAGTGCACCTTGTCTCAAGGTTCCCTGTGGAGGATGGAGCCATGGACACTAGTGCCCCTTGTCTCAAGGTTCACCGTGTAGGATGGAGCCATGGACACTAGTGCACCTCATCTCAAGGTTCCCCGTGGAGGAGAGAACCATGGACACTAGTGCACCTCGTCTCAAGGTTCCCTGTGGAGGAGCCATGGACACTAGTGCACCTCATCTCAAGGTTCCCCGTGGAGGATGGAGCCATGGACACTAGTGCCCCTCGTCTCAAGGTTCCCCGTGGAGGATGGAGCCATGGACACTAGTGCACCTCATCTCAAGGTTCCCTGTGGAGGAGCCATGGACACTAGTGCCCCTCGTCTCATGGTTCCCCGTGGATGATGGAGCCATGGACACTAGTGCACCTCATCTCAAGGTTCCCCGTGGAGGATGGAGCCATGGACACTAGTGCCCCTCGTCTCAAGGTTCCCTGTGGAGGAGAGAACCATGGACACTAGTGCACCTCGTCTCAAGGTTCCCCGTGGAGGAGAGAGCCATGGACACTAGTGCCCCTCGTCTCAAGGTTCCCTGTGGAGGAGAGAGCCATGGACACTAGTGCACCTCGTCTCAAGGTTCCCTGTGGAGGAGCCATGGACACTAGTGCCCCTCGTCTCAAGGTTCCCTGTGGAGGAGAGAGCCATGGACACTAGTGCACCTTGTCTCAAGGTTCCCCGTGGAGGAGAGAACCAAAAGGCAGATCTACCAAATTCAGTAGAAACTCTCTGCACTTTAAGTGTGAGCCAATCGTTTGTTTGTGTATCGTCCAGAGGTCCACTCCAGTAATGGACTAGTAAATCAAATCAAATGTATCTGTAAGGCCCAACAACACACGTTAATGTCCCCATGGGCCGGACACGTCTTCTTTAAGGCCCAACAACACACGTTAATGTCCCCATGGGCCGGACACGTCTTCTTTAAACAAGTCAAGAAGAAACATCACAATAAATCAAGAACAAAGACAAAAACACCAGGAAATCCAAAATAAAATGTAAAATAAATAAATTAAATGAATGCAACACTCCCAGACATGAAGGTAAGGAAAAACTCACTAAAAATTTAGCAATAGGAAAAAAGCACCACAGGCAATGTGGAGGAGAGAAACCTTAGAAGGGCCGTTCAAGGGGGATCTCCCTTCTTAGATGTCGGTGATAGTAGTGTTGCAATAAAAACAGGCAAAACAGTTGGTAAGCAGGTACATATATGTGTAATGAAACACAAATATGTATATGCAATAGCAACGGGGGTACATGAGAACATTTTGAAAGATGGAAAATAGAGCTGATGACAGATCCATTTGAGGTATGGGGGCGGCGTAGAGAGGGTCGCATCCTCCCGGCCATCATCACGGGATGTCCACCACCATAATACCAGTAATACCATTTTAGACTATCTCCAAGTATGGCGTTATATAGAAACAGATGGCAGAGCTCTGCAAGGAGGAACACCCAAACCTAGTGTACAATAAATACTTGAAGATGCATCAGCATTGTTAACCTTGTTAACATAAGGACATTATGGAAATGTGCTTACCGTCTTCTCCGGAGTCAGACACGAAGATGGATACCAGTTTACTCCCTGTTTGTTCAGTAGAAAGCTCTAGGATGAGATAAGATATTGCTTTATTGATTCTCTTGGGGAAACTCAGGTATCCGGCAGCACATTAGCCTCATTAATGGAGGTGGATACGAACCACTAGCCTAGCTTGAGGGTTGTTTTTTCCCAACAGCTAGCCTAGCTGGTCCTAGCTGGTCCGTATCTGCTTCCATTAATTTGTGCTAAGCTAGGCTAGCACGCAGCCGGATAGCTTTCTACTGAAAGCTACTATCTTCTCATCTGAAGCTGGAGAAGATGGTAAGTGCATTTCCCATGATGTCGGCGTGTTCCTTTAACTACTGTGACGAGCCTGTGGTGTTCAGACTCGTCGCGGTTAAAAAACAAACAAATTCAACTGTCCACACAATATGTATTGAATGGGGCAGAATATAGTCCGATGGGCAATTAGAATGGTCGTTATACAGTCCAAGGTCAAAAACACAAAACAGGGTGTGTCAGAGTAGTCGTCCGGTCCAGGGTCAGTACACAAGGGGGTTTCTCAGCCAGTCCAGGGTCAGTACACAAGGGGGTTTCTCAGCCAGTCCAGGGTCAGTACACAAGGGGGTTTCTCAGCCAGTCCAGGGTCAGTACACAAGGGGGTTTCTCAGCCAGTCCAGGGTCAGTACACAAGGGGGTTTCTCAGCCAGTCCAGGGTTAGTACACAAGGGGGTTTCTCAGCCAGTCCAGGGTCCAGTACACAATGAACACCTTCACGCCTTCAGCTCTCCTCTCACTACCTCTCACCTCACAAAACTCTGTCAACAACAATCTCTCTCTCAGTTATTACTCTGCTTATTAAGCTGCTATGATGGCCCGCATTTCACCAAGGGGATCAATAATGGAACATCTTCTCTTATCTTATGAAATAACACCCAGTTCATAGTCAATGAGACAAGGCTTCTTGAAGAAAAAAGAAGAGAAAACAATAAGAAAAGTGAACTAACCCTTGTAAGTGAAAAGATAATAATAATAATAATAATAATAATAATAATAATAATAATAATAATAATAATAATAATAATAATAATAATAATAATAATAATAATAATAATAATAATAATAATAATAATAATAATAATAATAATAATAATAATAATAATAATAATAATAATAATAATAATAATAATAATAATAATAATAATAATAATAATAATAATAATAATAATTAAAAGTATAGTATATACCTAGGATTTGACTTGATTCAACAACAAAGCAGTCGGGGCAAGCCGAAAACGGTCGAAAGTGTGGTTATTTGAAGTTTTGATTTTTTTTTCACAACTGAGGTAGGTAGATTACATTTTTAGAGACTAAAGTACAGAAAAAAAGTACCGTTGGGTACCTGTATCGATTCACAGGTACCGGTACCGTATCGGTTCAAATGTGAACGGTACCCATCCCTACTGAACACACAACAGCAGGGCAAGGGCATTTTTGCTCATGAAATGCATAGCCATATGAAAGCCTTCATGACAAAGTTGCAATTAATTTCAAGGCAACTAGGCAGCAACAATCTCAAACACATGAAAACCCTGAAAGAAGTCAAACCATCAGCTGATCACCGGCACAGGTACCCATCCATGTTGGGAGCACTGCATGATGAATTTTCAAGGCGTTTTCAAGATTTCAAAAAGGTTGAGGATGAAATGCAGCTGGTTTCCTCTCCCTTTACCTGCAGTGTTGATAGTTGTTCAGCTTGAACTCATTGACCTGCAGTCTGATTCACTACTGAAAGAGCACTTTAAGTCAGCATCACTGCTAGAGTTCTACTCTGCTCTCAAGGAGGAGAACTTTCCAAACATGAGGAGACATGCTCAGAAGATGTTGGTTCTCTTTGGATCCACCTACATATGTGAACAGACATTCTCAGTCATGACGTTTACCAAGTCCAGGTACAGATCCTCTCTCACTGATGAACATCTGGCAGCTGTGCTTCGCATCTCCACCTCAGACATGCAACCTGACTTTGATGGACTTGTTAAAGCTCAACAGAGACTGGATTTCTCACACTGAATGAAAAGAAAAGAACTGAAGAACACTCAAATGTGGAAATATAACAAGTGAAATGGGACACTTGATATTTTTTTCTTTGTTTTGCACAGTTCTGAAAACATTAAATGTTTAATATAGGCATGTAAAAAAGGCTACAAAACTGGGACACTTTTCTTTACACAGTTCAGTGACATGTCTTGTTTATTTTTGCTTTAAGATGATGTGATGTCTTTAGAAAGCTAAGAAAATCCTTGTTTCAATAGTATATGAAACTCAAAATGCCCTTTGTTATTAATGTTTCACATTTTGTTTATCATTTTGGAAATAAATTCTATTTGAATAAATTATATTTTTGAAAGCTACCCTCACATTTTAATTGCCAAATAATAACATACACTCTTACCAGGGGTCAAAACAATGCCATTTACTCCTTTTTATATAGAAATAAAATGTATATTATGCATAATTGAGTTTGGAATTTTGGCCCGGCCCTCCAACATATTTTCAGTTGCTCATTTGGCCCCCTGGGAAAAATAATTGCCCACCCCTGGTGTTACAAAGGGTCAGATTAAACCGAATATATATATTTATTGCTTGAGATCCCATGTATAATATTTGTATATCGTTTGATATCCCTTGTATATTCTTTGTATATATACACGGAATGTCCCTTTACCTAGGTACAAACCAGACCATAATATTCGTTCTCCTATTGGACAGCGACCCCTAGGCGCCAACGGCCATACCCCCAAGGGCAAGTTCAAAGCCACCGCCAAGGCATGTCTCAACATGTCCAGGTTTGCGCAGTAATACGAGACAGAACTGAGGTTGGCACTAGATTATTCACCTTACGTATAAATACGTCGCAGGTGGATACAGCAGTAGTCTAGTCTTGTCTTATCCCAAAGTTGAAGCCTTCACCACGAGTCAACGACCAAGTGAAGTGAGCAACTTTGCGTCTAAATAGAGCACTTATAACATGTGCGAATAGGATAGTAAAGTGTCAGAGTTTAGTGAAACAACGTCAAGTTCGACCTAGTTAAATGTGAAGGATAGTACACCGGAGAACCTACACCGGCGAATGCAGAGCCTTTTCCGGCTGGATTATATTGCTTTGGTACTGTGGCTGCTGGAGCAGAGAACCGTCTACCCCACTGCTGTGTGGGATCTACCCCTGTGAGGAGCACCCTCGAGCCCGCCTCTAGGACCACAGAGGCTGGCTAGCTTTCATCCATGCTGTCAAGCATACTTGGATTATAGCTGCTGCTTTGTCTGCCGATCAAGGGGAGTACATGTGTCGACTCCCGTAGCTGGAGCTTCTTTATTCCTCGTTGACCCATACTTTGCTCCCGAACATTCCTCTACCCTGCCGGCTTACAACCGGAGAGAACCCCCTAGTGTCTCCAGCTGACTACGAGTGTGCCTTATGTAATTCTTATGCTACAGGTGGCGTCAGTTATACCCATCTTACTATTCTCATGGACTTACGCTCTTGACCTACTTAAGTGTTCTTCGCCTCACAAGCGCAATCATAATTCTCAATCTGTAACCTACCGTTGCTGCTCTAATAATAAATACCTCTAAATAGAACTTTATTTGTCAAGCCGTATTCTTGTGTGGGTGTTCACCAGATATACCATGTACTGTATGGCCAGTAATTAAAGTACATAACTAAGTAGTGGTTTAATAATACCATACTCTCAATACAGTCAGGGAATTGTACCCCTCAGTTACAATTGGTCCTTCGAGCCGGATGGTATCAGTGTAATATCTAATATAATATTGATATTAACCATGGCCAGCGTTGAACACTCCCCAAGCAGCTCTCCCGAGCTAGAACGCCCGCAGCGCAGACGTCAGCCACCTCCCTATCTAGAGGCATACGCTGTCAGTCTAATACCTAGCTTTATACAGACGTTAAATAGGGATAAAGCGGATAGTCAAAGCATGTCAAATCCTACCGACCAGACGACCCTGCCAGTAGAGACCCCAGTGGGTTCTAACGAAACTGACCAAGCCCACGGGGGGGACCAGGGGGGACATGACATGACTATACCCCCAGACAACGTCAACGGAATAGTCCCCGGAGAGCTCCAGGATAAAGAAAGCGCTCCGGGGACAGAACCCGACACACAACCAGGAGAAGAGAAGCGCGCCCAGGAGATGGATTTCGAGGCGCGCCCAGAGAACAGATCTCCAACGAGCACTGCCAGAAGCCGATCACCTCTGTCAGTGTCTTCCCCCAGCGAAGCGGACAAGATGCTGGCGCAGGCATTCATCGCCACCCTGGCAGCCTCCACCGAACGCGATCGACTTCAGGGTGAACGCGATCGACTTCAAGCACAGACGCTTAGTGAGCGCGAACACTCTACCATGGAAAGAGAGCGCCTCCAGGCTCAACAGACGAGCGAGCGCGAACACGCTGCAACCGAGCGAGAGCGCTTCCAGGCGCAACAAAGGAGTGAAGACGACCGCATAAGACTGGAGACCAGACGCCTTCAGACGGAAGAGAACATTGAAAGAAGCCGCGCCGATGCACAGCGCGACGCCGCCAATGCACAGCGCGACGCCGCCAATACCCAGCGCGAAGCACAGCGCGACGCCGCCCATGCCCAGCGCGAAGCAGAGCGCGACCGGCTGCAGGCGCAGATGGTAGAACAATTGATTGCCATGGCGACACCCCCTCTCTCCGCACGGAGCTCCCGGAGATCATCACGACAAGGGTCTAGGGCACATTCCCCTACCCGACCAAGCGACCCGGGACCCCGCCAACAGGAGGATCCTGTCCACGTCTCCGAACCCCCTCCCCGACCGGTCCATACGAGACCCAGCAACCGGGAAGAACCGGCCTACGTCGCCGAGAGACTGACTAGAAGACTCCAGGACCTAGCAGAGGAAGAGGAAGAGGAAGAGGAGGAATGTCAAACCCACCAGCAGCAACGTACTCTGGACCAGGAGGCCCAGTACAGCCCCGACCAGCAGCAACGTACTCTGGACCAGGAGGCCCAGTACAGCCCCGACGTCAGCCCCGAGCCACTGCACTACAAACCCCCGACCCAACCCACGGGTGAGTTTGACGTACAGCCAGCACCGAGGAACAGCACCTGGGTACCCGGCCCCTGGTACCCACCAAGTACCAACCCACGACAACACGTACGGGGAGACTCGCCCAGGAGGCCTCTTCCCCAACGCTCACCGATGTGCCAGCCATCCATGGCATCGTACCTTGGCACACCGACGTTCCCAGACTTTACGCGCGAGGACAGAGCACAGTACACGGAATTACGGATGTGCTTGGAGACTATGATGTCCGACGTCCCCGATGAGTCGTACAAATATGCCATCCTCCTCAAGCACCTCAAGGTGCCCAGAGCGCATAATATAGCGCTGGCATATTCCAACTCAAGCACCCCATACTCCGCGGCTCTAGTGGCCCTCGACCAGCGTTATGGACGCATATGGGACTACGTGATACAGGAAATAAGAGATATCGATTGCCTCCCCCCAGCCAAAGACAATAGAGCATTGGATGACCTCTCTATCAAGGTACAATCCCTGGTAGGGATGCTGGGGTCCCAAAGGGAGAAAGGGAGATATGAACTATATGCTAACTCTAATGTGGAACGAATACTAGAGAAGCTCCCTCCAGCCCGCCAAGAGCGCTTTCGGCGGCAGAGAGACCACCGTGATCCCGACGGTCCCGAGCCATCCCTCCTAGACCTGGCCGACTTCCTCGCGAGAGAAGTCAGCAGCCTACGACTGGATACGTTCGTGTGGAGTGGACCAAGCCCAAGAGATGGACCTCGGAGATCTAATGATAACCGCCGGTCGGTGACCGTTATGCACCAAGCCGAATCAGTACCGCAGCACAAGAACCACAACACCCCCTCGACGAAAGAGGAGTGGAAGATTGAATGCCAGTACTGTGAAGGGGAACATCGGCTGTATCAATGTGACAATTTCAAGAAGCTGACCACGGACGAGGTGAGTCAGTGGATCAAAGCCAACCGCCGCTGCTTCCGCTGCGCGCGCAGCCATATGGCAGCTGAGTGCCGTTTAAGGAAGAAATGCAGCAAGTGCGACGGCGCCCACTTGGAGGTCCTGCATGACATCAACAAGCGTCCGCCAGGACAACAAAGTGGGCCCGTCACGGTGATGTATCAGGCCGAGGCGGTGGCACCAGTACCGAAGATCCACCAGACCGCCCCCTGGTGTACCGACTGCTACAGCAGACACTGGGAGTCACGGTGCTACTCGGACGACCGCGAGTCGGCACCACTCCAGAAGATCCAAGGCAACCCACCAACAGGAGTGCTCCACATAGACCAGCATAGCGGGACCCCCCGAGTGCTCATCAAACTGGTCAGAGTGCTCGTGAGCTACGAGGACAAGGTCCTGGACACTTACGCCGTCCTAGACGATGGGTCTGAAAAGACTCTCCTCCTCGCTTCCGCCGCAGCCCGGCTGGGTCTGCGGGGTGCCAAAGGAACAATGACAATACGTACCATTAGAAGAGACCAGAAGACCATAAAGGGTGAAAATGTCTCCTTCAAGATAGCAGCGGTGGACTAGCCCGAGAAGCAGTATAGCATAACTAACGTCTTCACCAGCCACGACATAGGCCTGTCACAGTACACCTACCCCATCCCACAGCTGATGGCGAAGTACGTGCACCTACGTCAACTACCTATACCGCTCATCGACGGCGCCACACCGACCCTGCTCATAGGCTCCGACCACGCGGACCTCATTCTCCCAATTGAGGCGGCCCACATCGGACCCAAAGGATGCCCAGTCGCGGTTCAGACCCGACTGGGGTGGACGCTCCAGGGCCCCCTCTACGGACTTGACAGTCAACCCACGTCTACGCGCTGCCTGCACACAAAGGTGAGCGACACCGGCCACTCCCTCGTACAGCCCGTTGAGAGGCTATTGACATTAGACGAGAGGCCTGTGAGAGAACCGTGGGCACAAGAGGGAGTTCCGAACTCCACCCCCCTCAGCTGCGCTCCAAGCGACGTAGCTGACCTCGAGCCCAGCACCCCACACGACTTCTTGATGGGGCGGCCGGAACCGGCCCCTCCTCAGATGGGGTACAGACCAAACAAGAGGAACAGACGGAGGATGTGGAGGCACAGCCAAGCACAGATCAACCAGTCTCGGGCCCGCTTCCTCCTAAGCCCCCTACCATCCCTTCCAGCCCGTCAGAAGCGGGTCAAGGACGGGGACAACTTAAAAGTGGACACGGTCGTTATGATCATAGACCAGTCACTACCCCGAGCTGCGTGGCCGGCCGGCCGCGTAAGCAAAGTGATCACTGGTGCCGACGGAAAGGTCAGAGCGGCAGAAGTTCTTGTCCAGGGACGGACATACACCCGACCCGTGGCGAGGCTGATAGAGTTGCCAAGGCTCCCTGACTCCCTTGATGACGATCATGACCCACTGACTTTGTGAATGGCCCTACTCCCCACAACGGACATTGAGTAGTTGACAAGACGGTTAATCTGTCTCTGCTTATCTAATTAGGTGCGGACTAATTAGGAGGCGGCTGTTACAAAGGGTCAGATTAAACCGAATATATATATTTATTGCTTGAGATCCCATGTATAATATTTGTATATCGTTTGATATCCCTTGTATATTCTTTGTATATATACACGGAATGTCCCTTTACCTAGGTACAAACCAGACCATAATATTCGTTCTCCTATTGGACAGCGACCCCTAGGCGCCAACGGCCATACCCCCAATGGCAAGTTCAAAGCCACCGCCAAGGCATGTCTCAACATGTCCAGGTTTGCGCAGTAATACGAGACAGAACTGAGGTTGGCACTAGATTATTCACCTTACGTATAAATACGTCGCAGGTTGATACAGCAGTAGTCTAGTCTTGTCTTATCCCAAAGTTGAAGCCTTCACCACGAGTCAACGACCAAGTGAAGTGAGCAACTTTGCGTCTAAATAGAGCACTTATAACATGTGCGAATAGGATAGTAAAGTGTCAGAGTTTAGTGAAACAACGTCAAGTTCGACCTAGTTAAATGTGAAGGATAGTACACCGGAGAACCTACACCGGCGAATGCAGAGCCTTTTCCGGCTGGATTATATTGCTTTGGTACTGTGGCTGCTGGAGCAGAGAACCGTCTACCCCACTGCTGTGTGGGATCTACCCCTGTGAGGAGCACCCTCGAGCCCGCCTCTAGGACCACAGAGGCTGGCTAGCTTTCATCCATGCTGTCGAGCATACTTGGATTATAGCTGCTGCTTTGTCTGCCGATCAAGGGGAGTACATGTGTCGACTCCCGTAGCTGGAGCTTCTTTATTCCTTGTTGACCCAGACTTTGCTCCCGAACATTCCTCTACCCTGCCGGCTTACAACCGGAGGGAACCCCCTAGTGTCTCCAGCTGACTACGAGTGTGCCTTATGTAATTCTTATGCTACAGGTGGCGTCAGTTATACCCATCTTACTATTCTCATGGACTTACGCTCTTGACCTACTTAAGTGTTCTTCGCCTTACAAGCGCAATCATAATTCTCAATCTGTAACCTACCGTTGCTGCTCTAATAATAAATACCTCTAAATAGAACTTTCTTTGTCAAGCCGTATTCTTGTGTGGGTGTTCACCAGATATACCATGTACTGTATGGCCAGTAATTAAAGTACATAACTAAGTAGTGGTTTAATAATACCATACTCTCAATACAGTCAGGGAATTGTACCCCTCAGTTACACCTGGTATATACAGTAGTATAATACACAGCACTGCAGCAGCGTTGTACAGCGAGGGTTAACAGTGGCCTATAGGAAATGCCAAATGTATCCCCTTTGGTTGGGTTCCCATCCGAGCTATTTCCTGTTGGCTGAGAACCCACACGCTGTCAGAGGAACGCTCTCCTCTGCCATATCAATCATCTCAACACGTAACATTTCTATTCAGATCATGTTTTGAAGCATTGTGGCTGTCAAGCGTAGGGTTACAGAGACCATGTGTGAGGGCTGTGTGTGTGTGTGTGGGGGTCATGAGCAGATAACAGGGACTCTTAAAGTTATCCATGAAACGGACAACCACTAGACTGCTTACGCAGATATTTTAGGAGAGGGGAAAAATTAAACAACAGAAAACAACCTTTACAGGTGGAAATCTCAAAGTGAGTAATTAAGAAAATAAATCAAGTCCCAAAAAACAGGACTACTCTCAATAAAGAGGTATAGTATAAAAGTAAATAAGCCACAAGGACACCTCCTAATAAAGGAGTTTATATTGGAAAAAGTAAAACAATAAACCTCCACTAAGGGAGTTTATGTGTAGAATCACGTGAGTAGCCTAAAATAAGAATGGGTCTCATTCTCAAACGAAGTTACGACAAAATATTTCGTCTTAGCCAGATTTCGTCCTATTTAAGACATATTAGGGCTGGGAGTGGGAGTCTTCAAATTTTCCTGAGATCTTATTTGAGAGCAGATCTAAGAGTGCTGAGGAGCACACTTAAATATGCTCTCAGCCCACGATCAAATCTCATGATTGATTGACTAATTTAAAATGTTATTATAACTTGACAGACTGTGTTCTCATAGTGATTCCTTCACGTCAACGCTACAGGCCTCCTTGGAATTAATTACTTAATCATAATTAAAATAAATATGACAATATTTGTACGATAAGAAATTACGAATTTGATGTCGTAAAAATAAATAATATGGATTAATCTGATCACATGGCAGCTGGATTAACCATATCTGAACCAGCTATTTTGGACAAATAATTACTCAGATATTCAAACACAATTATGCAATTATTGTGAAATGATTGAAAATAATAATAATTTAATGCGTTCTGTGGAATTTGTATTTCTTATTTGTTACACATCTGTTTTAATGATTAATTATAAACATTTGAAAGAATGCAGGTCAACATGCAATGTATCACATTGATTGGTATATAATGGGACAGACCTTTGTTTGATTGATTGATTGAAAACTTTATTAACAGATTGCAGAATGGGTACAGTACAGTACAGCTCAATTACATAAGGGGATGCCAGAGAAAGAATTTCGTCTTGTTTACATCAGAGTCCCCCATTTTCAATTCATCATAACATATATGACACACATGACACAGATAGACAGTACTGCTACATCTATACATTTATGACATACCAGATTTGCAAATACAGTACTGTTTGTGATACAAAAAGAGTCCAGAAAAGAGAGTACATTTGACGTAGAAACTGTTGGAGGAGGTTGGGTAGGGATGGGTGGGGGATAGACTTACACTGTACAAGCAAAACTGTACATTGGAATATTGACTAAACCATACTTGGTCATTTACTTTACATTGGAGGGGGTTGATATAGCTATAAACCTGCATTCCTTTGAATATATCATTAATCAATTAAACTTATATTGAAATACACTATATAGCCTACACCAACACTGAAATGACAGTGGATAAATAAATAAGAACTAAAGCTAATCGGTGGAAATAGACTGCATTAATATTCCATAACAAGTCTTGTGTGCGCCTACGAATGAACAGTAGCCTATAGGCTTATGGAATAATAAGCCATATACTGCGTTCATTCATTACGCCCGCCGTAGGCTATATATATTATATATGTCATTCATTCATTCATATACAGTACTGCGCGCGCACGTGTGTGTGTGTGTGTGTCTGTGTGTGCGCGCGCGCTGCGGCAGGTGTATACCGCGAGCTGTATATGATGCCAATACATTAATCTAATATAGTTTTGATGGGCGCAAGCGTGATTACGAAACCTAGCCGCATTTCTCGGAGACGCTCTCTGATTGCCACTGACTGACGCTAGGTTTCGTAATCACGCGGCTCGCAAAGCACTTCCGTCCATTCCATTTCACACAACTGCGTCACTAGTTGCCTTATAAGGAACTATGGAGGCGGTGTTTTGTATGCAAATGAGCTGAACGGGAACGCGCTTTTGAGTTTACGACAGAATGCCATTCTCCAAGCAGATATCAGATCATATAATTTCTGCGACCGTTTCAGCCACTTAAGACATATCTCCAGCACGTTCAGGACTCAGAGTGTACTTGTCATAGATTATGTCTCAGTGGTTCCAAGATAAGTCTTCCAGAATATATCTTTGGAAATTTTTTTGGGAATGAGACCCAATGACTACCATAAAGCTCAATTCTGAATCAGAGATCAGACTACACTTCAATATAATGAGCGTGACCAAAAGGACAGCCAACACTAGGAAATGAAAAAGCAGTTGACACTGCGATCTCCAAACTTAAATAGACTCCACATGGCCATAGGCACAGCTGCACTGCATCAGGTGCAATCAAGCCCACACACCTGCCGACCCATGATGCAATTAACCACAGGGAACAGGGATTGACAGCTATCCCTGACAGAGAGGTGAAATAAAGCAAAAATAGACAGCTGTCCCTCACAGAAAGGTGAAATAAGGCAAAAACCATGACACCATGTTATCACCTTACCATCGGGTCACACTCACAATGATTCTGTGATACCGTGGTTATTGTGATTTGATCTTGTTATATTCAGGTCTCTTAGGGTATTCAGTACTCTAATTGAATAGAATTTCACCGTGAGTAAAAAGCGGATATAATATATTTAAGGGAAATACGACTTCAAAACATCAAATATTATAAGTAAAAATTATTTAAACTCAAAAGGCAACTGAGGTTTCCCTCATTTAAAGTCACGTTGAGTGTACACAGAAATAAGCAAGAAAACATATACAATCACACAGCATATACAATCACACAGCATATACAATCATACAGAATATACAATCATACAGTATATACAATCATACAGCATATACAATCACACAGCATATACAATCATACAGTATATACAATCATACAGCATATACAACCATACAGCACAATCACACAGCATATACAATCATACAGCATATACAATCATACAGCATATACAACCATACAGCACAATCACACAGCATATACAATCACACAGCATATACAATCACACAGCATACACAATCATACAGCATATACAATCATACTGTTATGGTTTGAAGCCGACCCCAAACGCAAACGGCACAGAGAGAGTTGTTTCAGAGTTAGCCAAACTCAAGGGCGTGTTTATTTACTGAGTAACAAGAATGAATTAGGTGGTGAACAGAACAAACTGGGAAACAGGCATGTGAGGAATGTTTGCTGCTCTGCAGCTTCTCCCAGAAGGTGATGTTGTGGAATTTGTCCGTGACGTCTGAGCCGCTCTGCAGATCCTCCCAGCATATACTCCGGATGGAGGCGGAGAGGGAGAGAGAGAATCCGAGTTAGCTCAGCGCACAATTGAAACCGACAGGTGACTGGTGAGGTGAATTGTCCAAACAAATAATCCAAGTGACAGATCTTCGGTGTGAAACACACAGTGAGCAGTGTCCAGAGTGAAAACAATTAGGTAATCCAAACGTGTAATTCCAACAGGCAAAAAGGTGAGAACAGTATGAACAAAAACAGGATCTCTTCAGTGCTTTACAAACACACAAAAAACGATAGATCCAAAAGACTGTTTACAAAAACTCACCAGAGCGCAACGCGTAAAGCGGGCAGATCAAACGAGGCGGCCGCTTCGTAACGGGGAAGCAGGTTCTCCAAACGGAATATTTCTCGAGAGTCCTGGGAAGCAACAGAACAGGGAAAGCAGCGACGGGAAGGAACATGCAAATGCAGGGAATGTTTCAAAACGATCCAACATCGATACTAGGGGAATCAGAGTCTATAAAGCCTCTTGGGGCGCTGATTAGAACACACATCAGGTGCGTGATGGTAATTGATACTTGACTTAGAAGTGTGTGTTCGGCATGGACCAATCAACACAGAATCCTCACAGTACCTTAAAGGAACGGAGCGAGGCAGGGAATGCAATAAATCAACAAAGTACCTTAAAGGAACGGAGCGAGTGGGTGGGGAGCGGACCAATCATCACAGTACTTTAAGAAGCCCGTGGTGGGGAAAGAACCAAACCTCACAGTACTCCCCCCTCCACGGGAGCCACCCGGCGACCCACTCGGCCCCGGCCTGCCCGGACGGGACCGAAGGAAGCCGGCGATCAGGGGCACTGGAGAGGGGGACAAAGACAGAGGCCCGGAGAGGGGGACCGGAGACGTGGACAGAGGACCGGCAAGGGAGGCCGGAGACGGGGACTGGGACCCGTCAGCGGAGGCCGGGCACGGGGACTGGGGCCCGACAGCGGAGGCCGGGCACAGGGACAGAGGACCGGCGAGGGAGGCCGGAGACGGGGACTGGGACCCGACAGCGGAGGCCGGGCACGGGGACAGAGGACCGGCGAGGGAGGCCGGAGACGGGGACTGGGACCCGACAGCGGAGGCCGGGCACGGGGACAGAGGACCGGCGAGGGAGGCCGGAGACGGGGACTGGGACCCGGCGAGGGGGCTGGACGGCACCTGAAGACACTGGGCACGACAGGAGGAGCTCCACCCCTTGATGGTACCGGAGGACCAGGAGATGTGGGGCTTGTGCAGCGCGAGCCAGGGCCTGCCCAGGACCACAGGGACAAGAGGAGAGCTGGTGATGAAAAACTGGAGTCTCTCAACGTGGTTACCAGCAACGGTGAGAAGGACTGGACAGGTGCGTTGAGTGACGTCAGCCAGGCGGCGATGATCCAGCGCGAAGACCTCCAAGGGCCTCTCGAGGTCCTCAAGTGGAATGTTGGCCCGGGTGGCAAACCCAACGTCCATGAAACTCCCATCTGCACCAGAGTCCATGAGTGCACCCACCGTCGCCCGCTGGTCCGCCCAGGCTAGGGTGACGTCCGCCAGACGGTTAGGTGGTGCACGGGTGGGGGAACAGGAAAAACGGCTCACCAGGATCTCCCGGGGTCCCGGCGAGCCTGGTCTTCTTGGCCGGGTAGGGCAATTGGAGACACGGTGTCCATACCGGCCACAGTAGAGGCAACGGCCGGACCTGAGCCTGGACTCCCGTTCGGCCGGGCTAAGGCGGTTACGTCCCAGCTGCATAGGTTCCTCCTCGGTCACGGCTCGGGAGGGAAGAAACCCACCAGTCACGGAGGGGGCAGGACGGTCAGCACTGTAGAGGCGGCCGCCGGGAAAGGGAGCCCCTGAGCGGAGGTCGATGGCACAGTCGTAAGGCCGGTGAGGCGGAAAGACCTGAGCCCTGGACTCACTGAAAACCTCCTCGAGGTCGTGGTACTCGGGGGGTACGTCTGGGGTACTGAAAACCTCCTCGAGGTCGTGGTCCTCGGGGGGTACGTCTGGGGTACTGAAGACCTCCTCGAGGTCGTGGTACTCGGGGGGTACGTCTGGGGGTCCCCGTCGTGCTCGCTCACGCCTTCCCTCCCGGAGGCGTCCGTCGATGCGGATAGCGAGGCTGATCAGGTCCTCGAGGGACTCAGGTTCCTCACGGGTCGCGAGCTGGTCCCTGACTGCGTCGTTGAGCCCCCTCATGAAGGTAAGACGAAGTGCTTGGTCGTTCCAACCGCTCTCCGTAGCCGCCAGTCTGAACTCCAGCACGTAGTCGGTAACCCCGCCGCTGCCCTGCCGGAAGGTACCCAACCGGGCTCCAGGGTCCAGACCACGGGCTGGATGGTGGAAAACCCTGCGGAGCTCAGTCACGAAGTCTGGGTAGGAGAAACAGAAGTCTGCCTCCATTGCCCAGGAGGAAGTGACCCACTGGGCTGCCCGGCCTGAGAGCAAGTTAGTCATATAAGCCACTCGGGCTCCCCTTGAAGTGAAACGACTGGGTTGATGATGAAAAACCAACTCACACTGCATGATGAATGTGGCACAATCCTCGAAGTTACCGTCGAACAACCGTGGTTCGGAGAGACGGGGCTCCCGAGGTGCGGGATCGGGAGGTGCGGGACCTGCCAGGGCTGCGGGTGATGCTCCGGCCGAGGCTCCTGTTTCACTCAGTGCTTGTAAGTGGAGGAGAATACTAGACTGCTGGCTAGCCAGAGCCCCCAGGGACCCCTGAATAAGCAGGACCTGCTCTCGGAGTTCCTGTACAGCAGCCGCAGCCGCATCTAGCTGTAGGCTGTGTTCCTTGGTTGACTCTAGCTGGACTGCCAATGCTGTGCTGACTCTCTCTGTGTCGGCTGGGGTCGTCATGGTTGGATCGTAATGTTATGGTTTGAAGCCGACCCCAAACACAAACGGCACAGAGAGAGTTGTTTCAGAGTTAGCCAAACTCAAGGGCGTGTTTATTTACTGAGTAACAAGAATGAATTAGGTGGTGAACAGAACAAACTGGGAAACAGGCATGTGAGGA
This sequence comes from Notolepis coatsorum, assembly GCF_963971535.1. Lineage (NCBI taxonomy): Eukaryota > Metazoa > Chordata > Actinopteri > Aulopiformes > Paralepididae > Notolepis > Notolepis coatsorum. Next base: position 69,651,572 of record NC_140165.1, read on the forward strand.
ATGTTTGCTGCTCTGCAGCTTCTCCCAGAAGGTGATGTTGTGGAATTTGTCCGTGACGTCTGAGCCGCTCTGCAGATCCTCCCAGCATATACTCCGGATGGAGGCGGAGAGGGAGAGAGAGAATCCGAGTTAGCTCAGCGCACAATTGAAACCGACAGGTGACTGGTGAGGTGAATTGTCCAAACAAATAATCCAAGTGACAGATCTTCGGTGTGAAACACACAGTGAGCAGTGTCCAGAGTGAAAACAATTAGGTAATCCAAACGTGTAATTCCAACAGGCAAAAAGGTGAGAACAGTATGAACAAAAACAGGATCTCTTCAGTGCTTTACAAACACAAAAAACGATAGATCCAAAAGACTGTTTACAAAAACTCACCAGAGCGCAACGCGTAAAGCGGGCAGGTCAAACGAGGCGGCCGCTTCGTAACGGGGAAGCAGGTTCTCCAAACGGAATATTTCTCGAGAGTCCTGGGAAGCAACAGAACGCCTATTGCTTAATAACAGCGGAGCAGTGCTGCCGTTGCTTCCGCGTTTTCCCTGATTGGCTGCGACACGCCCCGCGGCAGGCGCCGCAACCGCAGAGCGGTGCGGCAGAGCTTGCGGAATTATGTAACCGCCCTAATCCGCCATGATTTTCATTCGGCGCTCAGCTCACCTGGCAGAGCAGCGGTCCTGCGGTCCTGCGGTCCGTTGTTGAGAGTTCGAATCCCATGAAATTCTTTTTTTTAACGTGATTTTTTTTTTAACGTGTATTCTTTCGCCGGTTAAGGTTAGGCATGGTTAAGGTTAAGGTTAAGGTTAGGCATTGTTTCGGAGTTGGTTAAGGTTAGAACGGTTAAGTTTAGGCGCTGTTAAGGAGCTGGTTAAGGTTAGAGTTTGTCTTAGAGAATGGCAATATTCTTTCTATGGTTAAGGTTAAGGTTAGGCATGGTTAAGGTTAAGGTTAAGGTTAGGCATTGTTTCGGAGTTGGTTAAGGTTAGAACGGTTAAGTTTAGGCGCTGTTAAGGAGCTGGTTAAGGTTAGAGTTTGTCTTAGAGACAGCCTATTTCCGCACTGCCGCTCTCCCGCGTTGCCGCGGTCACATGGTCAAATTGTCACATTCTTGCACTGCTCCGCTGTTAAAAAGCAACACGCCAACAGAACAGGGAAAGCAGCGACGGGAAGGAACAGGCAAATGCAGGGAATGTTTCAAAACGATCCAACATTGATACTAGGGGAATCAGAGTCTATAAAGCCTCTTGGGGCGCTGATTAGAACACACATCAGGTGCGTGATGGTAATTGATACTTGACTTAGAAGTGTGTGTTCGGCACGGACCAATCAACACAGAATCCTCACAGTACCTTAAAGGAACGGAGCGAGGCAGGGAATGCAATAAATCAACAAAGTACCTTAAAGGAACGGAGCGAGTGGGTGGGGAGCGGACCAATCATCACAGTACTTTAAGAAGCCCGTGGTGGGGAAAGAACCAAACCTCACACATACAGCATATACAATCACACAGCATATACAATCATACAGCATATACAATCACACAGCAGATTTGTATAGCACCTTTCATACAAGAATTGCAGCTCAAAGTGCTTCACAGCAGAAAAAAGAGACATGGCACATAAAAATGAGCACAAAATTGGCAGATCAAGAACAATGCATAAAGTGTAGACATAAAATAAGTATAAAATGAGCATCAAAATAGAACATTAAATCACATAGTTCTTCACATTAGTATACAGGTCTAACTGTACCTGATGGACTATACGGAGGGCTTATGACATGATGAGGTGGCACACGCATCAGAACCGTCACAACTCAGAACGTCCGATGAATCTGTGATGGTTTTCTTCTGTCTAAGCAGCGTCATCGGCATAATGGAACTGCTAGAGAGTTTTTTTTGTCACCTATAATTGACATCGTGTTGCGGCAATTTCACTTTTGAAAAAAAAGGAAAAGGTTTGTGGTAAAACCCCCCCCCCCCCCCCCCCAATAACCACGGGAATGAATACATAATGTACTCCACCGCTTCTCTAGTTAGGGGACCAACACTTTGTAGTTCCACACGCTCTAAACTCAGCGAAAAGTGGGAACGTTTTTTCTTCTTCTTAAGAACAAGAAAAGTAGCTTGCGGTGGGTGCCAAAATAAAACGAGAGGAAAGCTCAGCTAACCCACATTGAAAGGGAATAAAACATAAAAAAAAAAAAAAAAGTATAACCAAGAAATTGTCTGCACTCTGAAATGGAATAAGTTATCAAAATTTACTCGAATTAGGTAGGCTGACTCTCTGCCCCTCCGGGCGTCCGTGGATTATCTGTGAATGTTTCTGAAAAGGAAGAAAAAGAAGAAGAAAAAAAAAACGTCACTCACATCACTCAAACGGAAGGCAATGTGATGTGAGGACGTGTGTTCGCAAGCCATCTCCCATGGACATTATGGTTTTAAAGCGGGGGGGGGGGGGTGGGGTGGGGGGGGGGGGGGGGGGAGGGGGGGGGGGGGGGGGGGGGTGGGAGTGGCGAGCCACATGATTGATTAATGCTTATTTTATCCACTTTAAGGCCACAACTTATCTTCCCTGCGGAGGGTCCCGTTCATTTAACATTAATTTATGAGGGGACGCGAAGGTAAGGCTGCCTCCTCCGCTTGCCGTCTCACTCAGGAGACACGGTTTGGTATCGAGAGAGACTTGGTAGAGGGGGGAAATAGTGTGTGTGTGTGTGTGTGTGTGTGTGTGTGTGTGTGTGTGTGTGTGTGTGTGTGTGTGTGTGTGTGTGTGTGTGTGTGTGTGTGTGTGTGTGTGTGTGTGTGTGTGTGTGTGTGTGTGTGTGTGTGTGTGTGTGTGTGTGTGTGTGTGTGTGTGTGTGTGTGTGTGTGTGTGTGATTGGTTCCCTGTGTGAAGCCTTTAGACAGCGTTTGAGGGAATGCCATCAATAATGTAACCAGTCTAAAGAAAAGGAAGGCTGTTCAATTACTACGCTTAACAAGAGAAAAATGTGGAAAAACACAACTTCAACTCGGTAAAGAGTCGTTTTGCCCACAACCAGCCCTTCCTTTAAATACACCATATCACCCCAAACGTGCTTTGTGGAAAAAGTTATTGGATTCTTTGTGGTACCTTCGGTTTCCCTTGTCTACAGGGACGTTCTTATCCAGTTTTAGTCCTCCCACTGTATGTTGGCTGTGTGTATTAATACTATATCTGTACCTCTCTACACGTATATTAATACCACTATATCTGTAAGCCTACCTCTCTACATGTATATTAATACCACTATATCTGTACCTCTACATGTGTATTAATACCACTATATCTGTACCTCTCTACATGTATATTAATACCACTATATCTGTATCTCTCTACATGTATATTAATACCACTATATCTGTAGGCCTACCTCTCTACATACAGTGTATTAATACCACTATATCTGTACCTCTCTACATGTGTATTTATACCACTATATCTGTACCTCTCTGTGTATTAATACCACTATATCTGTACCTCTCTGTGTATAATACCACTATATCTGTACCTCCCTGTGTATTAATACCACTATATCTGTACCTCTCTACATGTGTATTAATACCACTATATCTGTACCTCTCTACATGTGTATTAATACCACTATATCTGTACCTCCCTGTGTATTAATACCACTATATCTGTATCTCCCTGTGTATTAATACCACTATATCTGTACCTCTCTACATGTGTATTAATACCACTATATCTGTATCTCCCTGTGTATTAATACCACTATATCTGTACCTCTCTACATGTGTATTAATACCACTATATCTGTACCTCTCTACATGTGTATTAATACCACTATATCTGTACCTCTACATGTGTATTAATACCACTATATCTGTACATCTACATGTGTATTAATACCACTATATCTGTACCTCTACATGTGTATTAATACCACTATATCTGTATCTCTCTACATGTGTATTAATACCACTATATCTGTACCTCTCTACATGTGTATTAATACCACTATATCTGTATCTCTCTACATGTGTATTAATACCACTATATCTGTACCTCTCTACATGTGTATTAATACCACTATATCTGTATCTCTCTACATGTGTATTAATACCACTATATCTGTACCTCTCTACATGTGTATTTAATACCACTATATCTGTATCTCTCTACATGTGTATTAATACCACTATATCTGTATCTCTCTACATGTGTATTAATACCACTATATCTGTATCTCTCTACATGTGTATTAATACCACTATATCTGTATCTCTCTACATGTGTATTAATACCACTATATCTGTATCTCTCTACATGTGTACTTAATACCACTATATCTGTACCTCTCTACATGTGTATTAAACCACTATATCTGTATCTCTCTACATGTGTATTAATACCACTATATCTGTATCTCTCTACATGTGTATTAATACCACTATATCTGTACTCTCTCTACATGTGTATTAATACCACTATATCTGTACCTCTCTACATGTGTATTAATACCACTAGGTAATCTGTATCTCTCTACATGTGTATTAATACCACTATACGGTATCTCTCTACATGTGTATTAATACCACTATATCTGGTATCTCTCTACATGTGTATTAATACCACTATATCTGTATCTCCCTGTGTATTAATACCACTATATCTGTACCTCTCTACATGTGTATTAATACCACTATATCTGTATCTCTCTACATGTGTATTAATACCACTATATCTGTATCTCTCTACATGTGTATTAATACCACTATATCTGTATCTCTCTACATGTGTATTAATACCCACTATATCTGTACCTCTACATGTGTATTAATACCACTATATCTGTACCTCTACATGTGTATTAATACCACTATATCTGTACTCTCTACATGTGTATTAATACCACTATATCTGTATCTCTCTACATGTGTATTAATACCACTATATCTGTATCTCTCTACATGTGTATTAATACCACTATATCTGTATCTCTACATGTGTATTAATACCACTATATCTGTATCTCTCTACATGTGTATTAATACCACTATATCTGTACCTCTCTACATGTGTATTAATACCCACTATATCTGTACCTCTCTACATGTGTATTAATACCACTATATATGTATCTCTCTACATGTGTATTAATACCACTATATCTGTATCTCTCTACATGTGTATTAATACCACTATATCTGTACCTCTCTACATGTGTATTAATACCACTATATCTGTACCTCTCTACATGTGTATTAATACCACTATATCTGTATCTCTCTACATGTGTATAATACCACTATATCTGTATCTCTCTACATGTGTATTAATACCACTATATCTGTATCTCTCTACATGTGTATTAATACCACTATATCTGTATCTCCCTGTGTATTAATACACTATATCTGTACCTCTTCTACATGTGTATTAATACCACTATATCTGTATCTCTCTACATGTGTATTAATAACCACTATATCTGTATCTCTCTACATGTGTATTAATACCACTATATCTGTATCTCTCTACATGTGTATTAATACCACTTATATTCTGTACCTCTACATGTGTATTAATACCACTATATCTGTACCTCTACATGTGTATTAATACCACTATATCTGTACCTCTCTACATGTGTATTAATACCACTATATCTGTATCTCTCTACATTGTGTATTAATACCACTATATCTGTATCTCTCTACATGTGTATTAATACCACTATATCTGTATCTCTACATGTGTATTAATACCACTATATCTGTATCTCTCTACATGTGTATTAATACCACTATATCTGTACCTCTCTACATGTGTATTAATACCACTATATCTGTATCTCTCTAACATGTGTATTAATACCACTATATCTGTATCTCTCTACATGTGTATTAATACCACTATATCTGTATCTCTACATGTGTATTAATAACCACTATATCTGTATCTCTCTAACATGTGTATTAATACCACTATATCTGTACCTCTCTACATGTGTATTAATACCACTATATCTGTATCTCTCTACATGTGTATTAATACCACTATATCTGTACCTCTCTACAAATGTGTATTTAATACCACTATATCTGTACCTCTACATGTGTATTAATACCACTATATCCTGTATCTCTCTACATTGTGTATTAATACCACTATATCTGTATCTCCCTGTGTATTAATACCACTATATCTGTACCTCTCTACATGTGTATTAATACCACTATATCTGTATCTCTCTACATGTGTATTAATACACTATATCTGTACCTCTCTACATGTGTATTAATACCACCTATATCTGTATCTCTCTACATGTGTATTAATACCACTATATCTGTACCTTCTACATGTGTATTAATACCACTATATCTGTACCTCTACATGTATATTAATACCACTATATCTGTACCTCTACATGTTGTATTAATACCACTATATCTGTACCTCTACATGTATATTAATACCACTATATCTGTACCTCTACATGTGTATTAATACCACTATATCTGTACCTCTACATGTGTATTAATACCACTATATCTGTACCTCTACATGTGTATTAATACCACTATATCTGTACCTCTACATGTGTATTAATACCACTATATCTGTAATCTACATGTGTATTAATACCACTATATCTGTATCTCCATGTGTATTAATACCATATATCTGTACCTCTACATGTGTATTAATACCACTATATCTGTACCTCCCTGTGTATTAATACCACTATATCTGTATCTCTCTACATGTGTATTAATACCACTATATCTGTATCTCCCATGTGTATTAATACCACTATATCTGTACCTCTACATGTGTATTAATACCCACTATATCTGTACCTCTCTACATGTGTATTAATACCACTATATCTGTACCTCTACATGTGTATTAATACACTATATCTGTACCTCTCTACATGTGTATTAATACCACTATATCTGTACATCTACATGTGTATTAATACCACTATATCTGTACATCTACATGTGTATTAATACCACTATATCTGTACCTCTCTACATGTGTATTAATACCACTATATCTGTAGGCCTACCTCTCTACATGTATATTAATACCACCATATCTGTACCCAGGTGTGTAGCTCCAGATTCTGGGCCCCATGAAAGAATGTATTTGTAGGCCCCCCAGTGAATGCAAGCGCGTTCAGCAGCTCAGTTCAGCACCTGCACTGTTGGTGGGTGAGCCTAGTAAAGAATGTCGCATTGCGTTCATCTTCAATTGAATGGACCAATGCAATAGTCTACCAAAGCCGCCCCTCTCTCCTATATATATCTCACACACACACACACACACACACACACAACACACACACACACACACACACACACACACACACACACACACACACACACACACACACACACACACACACACACACACACACACACACACACACACACACACACACACACACACACACACACACACACACACACACACACACACACACACACTCTTCACACACACACTCACACACTCACACACACACACACTTCAGAAACAAACATAGTATCAATGAGAGCATCAATAATACACCTGAGTGATGTCTAGTTTAAAAAAAAAAAAAAATTCATAATACAAAATGACAGAAAAGGCACAGCAGGACAAGACAGTACAGTTAGAGAATAGGACAACAGTAGGCCAACACAGGGATAGAGTAGCACAGAGTACAATATAGCACAGAGGGGATAGAAGAACACAAGCACAGATACAGGGGGGAGGGGGCAAGATACAATCGCATGGGAGTGTGTGAGTTAGGGTGTAGGAAAATCAGGGTTTATTGAAGGCTAGGGAGTAGGGATGTCCGATATTATCGGCCTACCGATATTATCAGCCGATATTGGCCTAAAAATGTGATATCGGATTTTTTTTCTTCTTTTTTTTACATTTATTTAACCTTTATTTACCCAGGCAAGCAAGTTAGAACAAATTATTATTTAATTTTATTTATTGTCAAAGTGTGCATTATGTTGTGTTAATTACACAACAAGAGATATGTAATGTTAATTACCTGAAATTATTCCGCTTTTTGGGGGGGAAACCCTGCATATATCGGTATCGGTTGATAACAGTATCGGAAATTAATAATTGGACAATATCGGTATATCGGTATCGGTAAAAAAGCCACTATCGAGCATCCCTACTAGGGAGTAAAAGTGAGGTTTTAGTCGGGGTGTCTCCAGGGGAAGCTGGTTCCACAGCTTGGGGGACACGGCCTTAAAAGAGCGATCGCCTCTCTTTTTTAATCTGGTGCGGGGGGGGGGGGGGGGGGGGGGTGGTGGGGGGGCAGCCAAGCCTGGTTGGAGGATCTTAGTGACCTGGGTGCTGAGTAGGGGGTGATGAGCTCTGTGATGTACAGGCGTGCTGCACCCGATAGTGCCTTAAAGGTCAAGAGAAGGATTTTAAATTATATTCTAAGTGGTACTGGGAGCCAGTGTAGTGAGGCTAGCACTGGTGTGATGTGTTCTCTCTTTGTGGTGCCGGTGAGGAACCTATAGCTGCAGAGTGCTGGACCATGGCTGCTTGACTAATGCCGGTTATGGGAGTAGGACTATGCAACAGACAGTACGGTAAGACATGAGACACAGGGAGTGACAATAGAGTAATTGGCAGGGGTGTAAAAAGTAGCCAGAAATTATACTTAAGTGAAAGTATGGGTACTGTCTCAAAATCTTACTCATGTAAAAGTCAGAGTATCTGGCTAAAAACACACTAAACGTTTCTACTAAAAAGTCAAAGTAAAAAAAAAATTTCTGACTGTCTATTCTTCTGATAGCAGGTGTTTAATCAAAGATCCCTGCTTTCTAGTCTTGCACAAGGACCAATCAGCATGGGTATGGGCGGGTTCATTTTACATTGATGGGGATTTGATTGGCTGTTTTTTTTTAATCTTTTCCCCCCTCCATTTTCCTCCGATTTTTCTCCCATCCCAATGTTAGTCGTTATGCCAATTCCCAATCCCCTTCCTGGTCGCTGCGCACTTACCCCCCACAGTCGGTCTGGGAGAGTGGAGGCTATCACGTGCTTCCTCCGACACACGTGCAGCCAATCAACCGCTTCTTTTCACCTGGCAGCGCGGATCCTCCCTGAGAGGGCGTAGCGTGTGGAAGGATCACACTATCCCACTCAAGTCCTATCCGCGCTTAGCAGGCGCCCCGACCGAACTGTAGGAGTCGCTGTTTACAACGACCCGGACCCACCCCGCCAGCTTCTCCCACCCTCTAATACTCCCAATTGTATTAGTGTGAACGGCTGTGAGCTGGATTCGAACAGGCGAATCTAGCCGCTCCGGGGTTTTGGTGACGAACGCAATCTCCGTTACGCCACCTGACCGCCCCTTGATTGGCTGTTTTTAAATAAAGTGCGGCCGCAGGATTAATAACGTTAACGTTAGTTCGGCCAGAGAAACAAATATACTAATTAAAATGGTTGGACCTGCGAGATTTGTACTTTGTAGGTCTGCATTTTAAATGTAAAGAGTAAAAAGTATGTATTTATTCTCTGAAATGTAATTGAGTAAAAGTACAAGTATACACACCTAATAATACTTGAGTAAAGTACAAATCCCCCAAAACAGTACTTAAGTATTGTAACGAAGCACAATATAACAAGGTGTAGAGAGGACCAGGGAGAGAGAGAGGCCTCACAGTGTAGAGTGGACCAGGGAGAGAGAGAGGGGACCAGGGAGAGAGAGAGAGGACCAGGGAGAGAGAGAGAGGACCAGGGAGAGAGAGAGGACCAGGGAGAGAGAGAGGCCTCACGGTGTAGAGAGGACCAGGGAGAGAGAGAGGGGACCAGGGAGAGAGAGAGAGGACCAGGGAGAGAGAGAGAGGCCTCACGGTGTAGAGAGGACCAGGGAGAGAGAGAGAGAAGACCAGGGAGAGAGAGAGAGGACCAGGGAGAGAGAGAGGACCAGGGAGAGAGAGAGGACCAGGGAGAGAGAGAGAGGACCAGAGAGAGAGAGAGAGAGGACCAGGGAGAGAGAGAGGACCAGGGAGAGAGAGAGAGGACCAGGGAGAGAGAGAGGACCAGGGAGAGAGAGAGAGGACCAGAGAGAGAGAGAGGACCAGGGAGAGAGAGAGGGGACCAGGGAGAGAGAGAGAGGACCAGGGAGAGAGAGAGAGGACCAGGGAGAGAGAGAGGCCTCACGGTGTAGAGAGGACCAGGGAGAGAGAGAGGCCTCACGGTGTAGAGAGGACCAGGGAGAGAGAGAGGGGACCAGGGAGAGAGAGAGAGGACCAGGGAGAGAGAGAGGACCAGGGAGAGAGAGAGAGGACCAGAGAGAGAGAGAGGACCAGGGAGAGAGAGAGGGGACCAGGGAGAGAGAGAGAGAGGACCAGGGAGAGAGAGAGAGGACCAGGGAGAGAGAGAGGCCTCACGGTGTAGAGAGGACCAGGGAGAGAGAGAGGGGACCAGGGAGAGAGAGAGAGGACCAGGGAGAGAGAGAGAGGACCAGGGAGAGAGAGAGGACCAGGGAGAGAGAGAGAGGACCAGAGAGAGAGAGAGGACCAGGGAGAGAGAGAGGGGACCAGGGAGAGAGAGATAGAGGACCAGGGAGAGAGAGAGAGGACCAGGGAGAGAGAGAGGACCAGGGAGAGAGAGAGAGGACCAGGGAGAGAGAGAGAGGACCAGGGAGAGAGAGAGAGGACCAGGGAGAGAGAGAGAGGACCAGGGAGAGAGAGAGAGGACCAGGGAGAGAGAGAGGCCTCACGGTGTAGAGAGGACCAGGGAGAGAGAGAGGGGACCAGGGAGAGAGAGAGAGGACCAGGGAGAGAGAGAGGATCAGGGAGAGAGAGAGAGGACCAGGGAGAGAGAGAGAGGACCAGGGAGAGAGAGAGGGGACCAGGGAGAGAGAGAGGACCAGGGAGAGAGAGAGGATCAGGGAGAGAGAGAGAGAGGACCAGGGAGAGAGAGAGAGGACCAGGGAGAGAGAGAGAGGACCAGAGAGAGAGAGAGATGACCAGGGAGAGAGAGAGAGGACCAGGGAGAGAGAGAGAGGACCAGAGAGAGAGAGAGGACCAGGGAGAGAGAGAGAGGACCAGAGAGAGAGAGAGAGAGAGAGAGAGGACCAGGGAGAGAGAGGACCAGGGAGAGAGAGAGAGAGAGGACCAGAGAGAGAGAGAGAGAGAGGACCAGGGAGAGAGAGAGAGGACCAGGGAGAGAGAGAGAGAGAGACCACGCAGTGTAGAGAGAGGACCAGAGAGAGAGAGAGAGAGGACCAGGGAGAGAGAGAGAGAGAGAGAGAGAGAGAGAGAGAGAGGCCACACGGTGTAGAGAGAGGACCAGGGAGAGAGAAAGAGAGAGGACCAGAGAGAGAGAGAGGACCAGGGAGAGAGAGGACCAGGGAGAGAGAGAGGACCAGGGAGAGAGAGAGAGACCACACGGTGTAGAGAGAGGACCAGGGAGAGAGAGAGGACCAGGGAGAGAGAGAGAGAGACCACATGGTGTAGAGAGAGGACCATGGAGAGAGAGAGAGACCACGCAGTGTAGAGAGAGAGAGAGGACCAGGGAGAGAGAGAGAGAGACCACGCAGTGTAGAGAGAGAGAGAGAGAGGACCAGGGAGAGAGAGAGAGACCACACAGTGTAGAGAGAGGACCAGAGAGAGAGAGAGAGAGAGAGAGAGAGGACCAGGGAGAGAGAGGACCAGGGAGAGAGAGAGAGGACCAGGGAGAGAGAGAGAGAGAGGACCAGGGAGAGAGAGAGAGAGAGAGAAGACCAGGGAGAGAGAGAGAGGACCAGGGAGAGAGAGAGAGAGAGAGACCACGCAGTGTAGAGAGAGGACCAGGGAGAGAGAGAGAGAGAGAGACCACGCAGTGTAGAGAGAGGACCAGAGAGAGAGAGAGAGAGAGGACCAGGGAGAGAGAGAGAGGCCACGCGGTGTAGAGAGAGGACCAGAGAGAGAGAGAGAGGACCAGGGAGAGAGAGAGAGGACCAGGGAGAGAGAGAGAGGACCAGGGAGAGAGAGAGAGAGAGAGATAGACCATGCAGTGTAGAGAGAGGATCAGGGAGAGGGAGAGAGAGAGGACCAGGCAGTGTAGAGAGAGGATCAGGGAGAGGGAGAGAGAGAGGACCAGGGAGAGAGAGGATCAGGGAGAGAGAGAGAACACGCGGTGTAGAGAGAGGACCATGGAGAGAGAGAGAGAGAGAGAGACCACGCAGTGTAGAGAGAGGACCAGAGAGAGATAGAGAGAGAGGACCAGGGAGAGAGAGAGGCCACACGGTGTAGAGAGAGGACCAGGGAGAGAGAGAGACCACGCAGTGTATGGAGAGGACCAGCGAGAGAGAGAGAGAGAGACCACGCAGTGTAGAGAGAGGACCAGAGAGAGAGAGAGAGAGAGGACCAGGGAGAGAGAGAGAGAGAGAGGACCAGGGAGAGAGAGGACCAGGGAGAGAGAGGCCACGCGGTGTAGAGAGAGGACCAGGGAGAGAGAGAGAGAGGACCAGGGAGAGGCCACGTTGTGTAGAGAGGACCAGGGAGAGAGAGGCCACGCGGTGTAGAGAGAGGACCAGGGAGAGAGAGAGAGAGGACCAGGGAGAGGCCACGTTGTGTAGAGAGGACCAGGGAGAGAGAGGCCACGCGGTGTAGAGAGAGGACCAGGGAGAGAGAGAGAGAGGACCAGGGAGAGGCCACGTTGTGTAGAGAGGACCAGGGAGAGAGAGGCCACGCGGTGTAGAGAGAGGACCAGGGAGAGAGAGGCCACGCGGTGTAGAGAGAGGACCAGGGAGAGAGAGAGAGAGGACCAGGGAGAGGCCGCCTCACCGCACGGTGTAGAGAGGATGCCACAACAAAGATCTAAGCTACTACCACGGATACCTTCTTTCCAATCGTGGCTAATATATGTATGACACACTTTCTCCTCCACGGATCCGTGTTCACCTATTTGCAGTGACTACACTACACCCGAGTCCCCGCCCACCCCCCACCCCACCACCCCCCGCTGAAACCCTTTAGCCGCTCTGCGAGACGAGCTTCTCAGGTGCAGATCCCCGGCTGCGGGGAGGAGGAGATATACAGATGCATATTTTATGGAACAAAAACCTCAAAGCCAAACCTAGATATTAGTCACTTTAGTAATTAAAAATGTATATTCGCTCAGCGGAGTCTCACGTTGTGCATTATTAAAGGCCAATCTTTTTTTTCTTCTCAAAAGTTACATCGACTCAAAAGGATTTTTAATGCAAAACACTGGTGAGAGTGACTGTGTGCACTCTGCGCTCACTCTGCTCGGCTCCTCTGGGTGAATTAGCAGACGTTGTACCGGATGAGGGGAAAAAATGAAAAAAAGATGTTGAATTAGTATTGGCAGGGATGCTCTCGCAGCCACCAGGTGACTGAAGGAGTAGTGTCATAATGACTGTGTGTCTGCCCCTCCGCTACTGACACAGAAAAGTATTCCCAGACAGTTGCTTCCGGGAAAAACGCCAAATAAAAACCCAGTATTCGATGGAATTGATTTTGTACCTTTTCATAGGGTGACCTAAATCCATGCATGTACAGTATGGAAATGTATGGCGGCGGCTGTGTGACTCTGCCTCCTTCCATCAAACGGAATATCATGTCTTCTACTACCTGTATACCCTGGGCCGTGGCCAGGGTTTGGGAACCCTTATCCCAATGATTTTTTAAATAATATTATGATGATACGATATGGACCTAGGTCACTCGCAGCAATGTTGGCTTAGCTTAACCAACGCTATGCTGACAAAATAAGGTTAGCTAGTTAACTGCATTAGCTACAAAAACAATGCCAATAGCTTATGCTCCACTATTTGACATTGACTGACTGAGAGACCACCAGCAGTAGTCTCACTTTATGATAGCGTTATTACGAGTATGTTATCATTCATATTATTATCGACATTAATTTAATTAATAATCATCATCATGGAACACACACACTACCTCAGGCTCCTCCTGCTCACTCTGTCCCTCGGCCCTGTCAAGCTCACATGCTGCTCCTCAGCCTGGCAGCGGGCCACTTGAGAATGTTGCTGCACTACTGTGGGTGACGACGTTGAAGCTGCAGCAAACATTTCTGTTATTTTAGTACATTTGGCAGCATCCGCCTCTAGATTTTTCTGTAACGTGTCTCGTGACGCTACAACCTTGTGTGTGACCCTACAACCCTGTGTGTGTGACGCTACGACCCCGCGTGTGTGACCCTACGACCCATGTGTGTGACGCTACGACCTACAAGCCTGTGTGTGTGGCGCTACGACCCTGTGTGTGTGACCCTACGACCCCGTGTGTGTGACGCTACGACCTACGACCCTGTGTGTGTGACCCTACGACCCATGTGTGTGACGCTACGACCTAAAAGCATGTGTGTGTGACCCTACGACCCCGTGTGTGTGACCCTACGACCCCGTGTGTGTGACGCTACGACCTACGACCCTGTGTGTGTGACCCTACGACCACATGTGTGTGACGCTACGACCTACAAGCCTGTGTGTGTGACCCTACGACCCGTGTGTGTGACGCTACAACCTACAAGCCTGTGTGTGTGACGCTACGACCTACAAGCCTGTGTGTGTGACCCTACGACCCTGTGTGTGTGACCCTACGACCCTGTGTGTGTGACGCTACGACCTACAAGCCTGTGTGTGTGACCCTACGAGCCCGTGTGTGTGACCCTACGACCCGTGTGTGTGACCCTACGACCCGTGTGTGTGACGCTACGACCTATGACAATGCTGTCTGTGTTACCCCCCAAACCTGCTGTCTGTGTTACCCCCCAAACCGGCTGTTACCCCCAAACCTGCTGTATGTGTTACCCCCCAAACCTGCTGTATGTGTTACCCCCCAAACCTGCTGTTACCCCCCAAACCTGCTGTCTGTGTTACCCCCCAAACCTGCTGTTACCCCCCAAACCTGCTGTCTGTGTTACCCCCCAAACCTGCTGTCTGTGTTACCCCCCAAACCTGCTGTCTGTGTTACCCCCCAAACCTGATGTCTGTGTTACCCCCCAAGCCTGCTGTTACCCCCCAAACCTGCTGTTACCCCCCAAACCTGCTGTTACCCCCCAAACCTGCTGTCTGTGTTACCCCCCAAACCTGCTGTTACCCCCCAAACCTGCTGTCTGTGTTACCCCCCAAACCTGCTGTTACCCCCCAAACCTGCTGTATGTGTTACCCCCCAAACCTGCTGTATGTGTTACCCTCCAAACCTGCTGTTACCCCCTAAACCTGGTGTCTGTGTTACCCCCCAAACCTGCTGTTACCCCCCAAACCTGCTGTCTGTGTTACCCCCCAAACCTGCTGTCTGTGTTACCCCCCAAACCTGCTGTCTGTGTTACCCCCCAAACCTGCTGTCTGTGTTACCCCCCAAACCTGCTGTTTGTGTTACCCCCCAAACCTGATGTCTGTGTTACCCCCCAAGCCTGCTGTTACCGCCCAAACCTGCTGTTACCCCCCAAACCTGCTGTTACCCCCCAAACCTGCTGTTACCCCCCAAACCTGCTGTCTGTGTTACCCCCCAAACCTGCTGTTACCCCCCAAACCTGCTGTCTGTGTTACCCCCCAAACCTGCTGTTACCCCCCAAACCTGCTGTTACCCCCCAAACCTGCTGTATGTGTTACCCCCCAAACCTGCTGTGTGTGTTACCCCCCAAACCTGCTGTTACTCCCCAAACCTGCTGTATGTGTTACCCCCCAAACCTGCTGTATGTGTTACCCCCCAAACCTGCTGTTACCCCCCAAACCTGCGATGCAGCTGGAGCACGGCTTGGTGGCCTGGATCGAGGACTATCTCACTGAGAGGCCACAGTACGTCAGACTAAAGGACAGTCAGTCTGACGTACTGGTGAGCAACACCGGCGCCCCCCAAGGAACTGTGCTGTCACCCTTCCTCTTCACCCTCTACACCTCAGACTTCTGCCGCAACTCAAGCGGGTGCCACCTGCATAAGTTCTCAGACGACTCCTCCATCGTAAGCTACATCACCGACGATGATGAGGAGGAGTACAGAGCCCTGGTGGAGAGCTTCGTGGGGTGGAGCGACAGCAACCACCTCCAACTCAACACCAGTAAGACCAAGGAGCTGGTGGTGGACTTCCGGAGCAGCAAGAAGAGGCCCCCCCCGATTCCCATCTCCATCCGAGGGGTGGATGTGGAGATGGTGGACTCAAACAAGTTCCTTGGGGTACACCTGAACAATAAACTGGACTGGTCGGACAACACAGAGGCCCTCTACAGGAAGGGACAGAGCAGGCTGTTCTTCCTGAGGAGACTCAGGTCCTTCAATGTGTGCAACAAACTGCTGCAGTCTTTTTACCAGTCTGTTGTGGCCAGCATCCTCTTCTATGCTGTGGCATGCTGGGGAGGCTACATCAACTCAAGGGACACCAACAAGCTCAACAAGCTGGTGAGGAAGGCTAGCTCTGTGGTGGGAGTCGAGCTACCTAGACTTGAGGTGATGGTAGAGAGGGGGATGATAAGGAAGCTGGCTGCCATCATGGAGAACCCCTACCACCCCCTCTACGACGAGCTAGTCAAGATGAGAAGCTCGTTCAGCCACAGACTCATTCCCCCCCGACACTCAACTAACCGCCTCGGACAGTCCTTCATACCAGCGGCCATCAGGCTCCACAACAGTGGGCAGCGACTAGCAGCCTCCAGGCTCCATAACAGGGGGCAGCGACAGCGACTGCTACCAGACATTGACCTGGGACTTATAGGAACCCAAGGAGGACAACCTACACTACCTTAGGCTTACTGCATCCTATGTGGATACTGTGATACTGTGAATAATGTATATTTCAGTGGATACCGTGATACTGTGAATAATGTATACTCAGTAGATAGTAAATTATAACACTACCTCATGCATACTGCACCTTATGTGACACTGTGAATAATGTGAATATTCCTCAGCTAGTCAGATAGTAAATTATATTGACCATATTGATAGGCGGGGGGGGGGGAAACTGTACAACTGTACAAGCAAAACTGTACATTGGAATATCGACAAAACCATACTTGGTTCTAAGAAGAGGGTCTTGTGTATTCTTGGGTTAGGTAATTTACTGTACATTGGAGGGGGTTGGGGTAGGACATTTACAGGGGCCAGTTTCGAATTGCAGTCTCTCGTAGGTGTTCTTTGAGAGTGGTTTTGAAAGTGGGTAGTGATTCACATTCCTTTACAGCTGTGGGTAGGGCATTCCACATTGATGTGGCATAATTTCTAAACGTGTTTAGTCCCTTGTTTGAGCCGAATCTGGGTTTAAAATGATTTGTGGAGCCCCTCTGGTGTTGTGGTCATGGTATTCACTGGCCTTTGGGAAGTATTTTGACATGTACATGGGTATCCTGTAGACCAGGCCCATTGCAAGTTGCTGTACTCTGTCTTCTATTCTAAGCCATCCTAGGTAGTCAAAGTGGGCAGGGGTGAGGTGGGTTCTAGGAGTAAGGTCAAGTAGTAGTCTGACCAGTTTGTTTTGTGATGTTTGTAATCTTGTTTTTAGCGCCTTAGTACCATGAGGTGCAAGCATAGTCGTAGTACCCTTGAATGAGTGCTCCTGCCAGAGTCTTCAGGGTATTCTTGTTTACCAGAGAGGAGATCCGGTACAAGTATCTAGTTCGTTGGTTGACTTTTTTGATTACATTGGATGGCATTTTGTCACAGGAAAGATTTGCTTCTAGGATGGAACCTAGGTATTTAATTTCGTCTTTCCTTGTGACAATATTGTCACCCACTGTAACTGAGAGAGCCATCGACACAGTCAGTGTGGTAACGTTATCATTACATCCTAGATTGATACACGGCTGGCTAGGCAGTTGGTAGTCATATAAAATAAAACAATCAGCAATGTCTTGGTTGATGAATGGCCAGCAGTAGTCTAACAGTACTGCTGCTCCTTAATTTTTTTTTATTGATTGACATTTGTTTAACAGATTGCAGAATGGGTACAATACAGTACGGCTCAATACAAACAATTAAAAAATACTTTTGTCATTGATCCAAGGTAGAGAGAGAGAACTCGCACACGAATTAGGCCCTACCTAATTCTAATACCTAATAAACGACCTAATATACGAAATGCAGAGATGCCTTGTCATTTCAGTACAGATTTTTTATACCCCGAAATGTATAGATATGATTTTTTATACCCCAAAAAGTAGAACCGAGGTCTGCTATTATGGATCATGTGCCATAGACTATACAGGGCAGGCAGACGTTAAATAAATTATTGGTCCAAGTGGGAAGACAATATGTTGGTTATTGTTATCCTACTGTACCTTTAAAATGGATATGGTGATCCTTATTCTTTTTCTTCTCAATATACTCCTGAACTGGTTTTCTCAAGCAGCTCTTGCCCAAATGTATCTAGTTGTGAGACTAACCCTGATTCTGAATATTATGACATTTATAGAAATTAGATTATGTTTTGCCAACAAGTTGATAATGATTTTTTTTGGTGAAGCGCATATTATGACTTGTTTAGGACTCGAAACTCAAAGGTTAGGACTTGGGACTCGACTTGGGACTTGTCTATCTTGACTTGGGACTTGACTCTGGACTTGCCTGTCTTGACTTGGGACTTGACTCAGGACTTAATGATATATTCGAACAAATGCAGGTTTATAGCTATATCAACCCCCTCCAATGTACAGTAAATGACCAAGTATGGTTTTGTCAATATTCCAATGTACAGTTTTGCTTGTACAGTGTAAGTCTATCCCCCACCCACCCCTCCTACCCAACCTCCTCCAACAGTTTCTACGTCAAATGTACTCTCTTTTCTGGACTCTTTTTGTATCACAAACAGTACTGTATTTTCAAATCTGGTATGTCATAAATGTATAGATGTAGCAGTACTGTCTATCTGTGTTGTGTGTGTCATATATGTTATGATGAATTGAAAATGGGGGACCCTGATGTAAACAAGATGAAATTCTTTCTATGGTAATATGTAATTGAGCTGTACTGTACTGTACCCATTATGCAATCTGTTAATAACGTTTTCAATCAATCAATCAATCAATCAATCAATCAATCAAACAAAGGTCTGTCCCATTGTATACCAATCAATGGGATACATTGCATGTTGACCTGCATTCTTTCAAATGTATATAATTAATCATTAAAACAGATGTGTAACAAATAAGAAATACAAATTCCACAGAAGGCATTAAATAATAATTATTTTCAATCATTTCACAATAATTGCATAATTGTGTTTGAATATCTGAGTAATTAAAGTAAGTAATAGCTGGTTCAGATATGGTTAAGCAGCTGCCCTGTGATCAGATGAATCCATATTATTTATTTTCCGACATCAAATGCGTAATTTCTTATGGTACAAATATTGTCATATTTATTTTAATTATGATTAAGTAATTAATTCCAAGGAGGCCTGTAGCGTTGACGTGAAGGAATCACTATGAGAACACAGTCTGTCAAGTTATAATGAAATTTTAAATTAGTCAATCAATCATGAGATTTGATCGTGGCTGAGAGCAGATTTAAGAGTGCTCCTCAGCACTCTTAAATCTGCTCTCAGCCACAATCAAATCTGATCTCAGGAAAATTTGGGGACTCCCACTCCCAGCCCTAATATGTCTTAAATGGGCCGAAATCTGGCTAAGACGAAATTTTTTGTCGTAACTTCGTTCGGGAATGAGACCCAATGACTTGGTCCCACCTTTGTTGCTCTTTAACATTTCTTTTTTTGTTATAGGACCGACTAGTAGGATTTCAGTTTTGCCCTCATTTAATTTTAGGAAGTTGTTCGTCATCCATTTGTTTATTGCTAAGAGACAGGCGGAAATGGAGTTTATAGCTGTGTGATCATTTGGTTCAGTGGACATGTACAATTGTGTGTCATCTGCGTAACTATGGAAACATACATTGTGCTTTCTAATGATGTCTCCTCAATGTTCAATGTTCAATGCAATGTTCAATGCAAGTAAAGCACTTTAAACTTTAAGTATGACTAAATGCTTTCTTGACTATATAGTAACTGTTCCAAAATGCATAGATTTCTATGTATTTTAGGGGTTTGGGGGGCTAGCTCTTTTTAATATAAATGTCAGATTGTTTTATTTATTTCATAGATTTCTATGCATTTCAGGAGTTTGGGGGGCTGGCTCCCCCAAAATAATTAAATAACATAACCCTAACCTAACCCTAAAACCGAAATAAAGTAAAAAAAGAAAAATAGTTACAAAATCCACCCATTTTCGCCCAAAAACCGCCCAAAACCGGCAAAAACAAATTTCATATCCTTCAGTGCAACCCTGTGCCCCAGTAGAGTGCTTGGTCTAGATACGCCCCTGGCTGAAACGTCAAGCCAGTGCTGTGCTGAGGAAGCCCGCGTTTAATCATTTAGATGTTTTCTTTAAGCTAGGTCCTATAGCTAGAAGTGTTCTCGTATTTATTGATCACCTTTAGGCCTCAAACGACATAAGCACATTCCTCATAACAGGAATATGACGGCCCATATGGCTTGCGCGGTCGTGTGTCACCGCTGGCTGCAACGTTACAGTCAAGCACACGGCTATAAAATCTAATTAATTCACAACAGCAAGCTGCATTAAGTCCTATCTTTATTGTGGATATTCAAATTAAAGTGTAGAATTACATGCTGGTAATTCCTTCAAAAGAGTTCCAATTATGAATCAAAGCATGCTGAAGCACATAGAAATTGACATTGTATCCACTCATTTAATAAGAAAAAAAGGATGATAGCTTGCGCACGCACGCACACACACACATACACATAGACACACACACATACACACACACACACACACACACACACACACACACACACACACACACACACACACACACACACACACACACACACACACACACACACACACACACACACACACACACACACACACAGTCACACACGATTAAAGACACACACAGCCTGAGCAGCTCTGGTTTACTGTTTTTTTCCCCACTTTCACAGAATAGTGGGAGACCTTTTATATTGTCTCATTACTCACAATACATCCTACGTATAAAGTTTACACCGCATAATCTATTACCCCCCTAAATGGGATTTTAATTGAATTGGCGTCAAAATGGCAAACAATGACGCCTCTGTTGCAATTAATAAAATCACATCGGAATCTATGAGGCTTGATATGGAGTTCTATTCAAATCAAGTTCATTAATGTAAATGTGGACTGTTGAAAAAAGACCCCCCCCCCCCACACACACACACACACATAATACTCACACACACACACACACACACACACACACACACACACACACACACACACACACACACACACACACACACACACACACACACACACACACACACACACACACACACACACACACACGCACGCACACACACGCATGCACGCACGCATGCACGCACGCACGCACGCACGCACGCACGCACGCACGCACGCACGCACGCACACACACACAAATTGTAATTTGCTACCTTCACAGCTAAAATGCATCAGTAGCCGAACACAATTTTAAGAAGAAAGTCAAATCATGGCTCCTCGACAATGTCAAAAACTAGATTTAAAAAATGTTGTCTGCTACAATGTTGTCTGTGGCTACGTTTGTACTGCATTCAAAATGTTCATGTCTATGTAGTTTGTCAAATTGTTATTTATGGTCATGTCTTGTAACACTTGTCTGTCTGAGACCAAGGACCACAATGGAAATAAGTCTTGACTTTTTTTGTGTAGCATCCTTGACGTTTTTCTGGAATCTTGTATTTTTTTTTAAATGTCTAATAAAATCAAATAAAATAAAATCACACACACACACTCCCCTGACTCAGATAGGAGGCCCCTCTCTATACCTTTCTACCCTCCATCTGTATTCCAGGGAGGAAAACATATCAGATATGTTGATGGTTTTGTTCAAATGACTATATTGTACCACCTTTTCATACCACAGGGGCGGTTTGGTTCACTTAGACTCAGAGAGTCCGCTTTAGCAAGATATGGGAATGCAATTTATTTTTACTTATTTAAAAAAAAATTAAAGGGACATCTTACAATATTTTTTTGTAATTCCTAAATGAGATTTGACTAACAAAAAACGTACAGCTATTGTATACTCTGAAATATATCTATATTTTTAAACATTATTTTCCGGAATGTTAGCGAATCTCCTCAATAAAGGAGTTTACAAAATATAACTTTGTTTACAAAATAGAAGCATATCATCAGCTAACTATATTTCTCTCTATATATATACATTATATCAATAAGTAATTATATCACAAACGGGATGTAGTGTTTTGTAATGAAGCCTTCTATTGCCAGTGGTTGAGTAAAGACAATGTGGTGATTAAATGAGGCGGGTGGGCGGGGGCTCTAAGCGAGCGGGCTAATTAAATGCGTATGCTAATGCTGTCATACTTGGCAGATGGAAGTAGAATTACTTAAGTGTAATGCACATGTTATGGTATTTCTAACATGACATGCAACCCTCTGGTGGGATCGTTGGTTTGCCGTCAAGTCTTGTTTCACAACTACTCAAAACGTGCACACACGTGCACACACACACAAACACACCCACACACACACACACACCTACACACACACACACACACACAGATGCATGCCGCATCCATACTCATACATGCAATGCACATGTCAGCGCGATACTCACATACATAGCCATACCTCTCTCTTTTTACACACACACGGTCACACACACATGGTCACACACACACAGTCACACACACACACACACACACACACGATTATAAACACACACACGGTTACACACACACGCACACACACACACACACACACACAGTCACACACACACACACACGATTATAAACACACACACGGTTACACACACACGCACACACACACACACACACACACACACACACACACACACACACACACACACACGGTCACAAACACACGGTCACACACACACACACACACACACAAACACACGGTCACACACACACACACACACACACACACACACACACACACACACACACACACACACACACGCACACAGAAACACAGACGACGTGACGTTCAAAGGGAGAGGAGAACAAAGGACGGTGTGAGGATGGAGAAGTTTGGAAAACTAGCAGCTCTGAAGTTCAGTGGATGAGTGGAGGGAGGGGGGGAGGGGGAGGGGGGAGGGGGCAGACATCAGTCCACTTTACAGTATGTTTGAATCCCGGTCATTACGCCACGGCCTTCCTCTTCTTCCTCTTCTCTCTCTCTCTCTCTCTCTCTCTCTCCCTCCCTCCCTCCCTCTCTCTCTCCCACTCTCCCTCACATGTCTGGCATGCCCTGGTCTGTGCACCGCCACCATCAGTGGTTCGCCCATCAGCGTGTTTCTGTAATTACACTCGTTGCCTAAACACACATTTCCAGCTGAGAGCTGGTTTTTGAAAAAAAAAAAAAAAAAAAAAAAAAAAACATAACAGAAAATAATAATAAAAAAAGAATCCCTGCGAATGAAAACAAGGCGTTCTTTTTAACTCTTTCACCGCCGCACTACCAAAACGGTTAACCCTTTCACCGCGACAATACACAGAGGGTTAACCTTTTCACTGCCACGCGACAGCAGGTTAACCGGCGACCGTCGGTTGTGTGATAGTAAAGGGTTAACCTTCTGTCATGTGGCAGTGAAAGGGTTAACAACTCAGTTGCTGTTTAGGGAGACTTGGCCAGTGACAAAGTACATCACTCCACACCACACCCTCTATAGCTCCATATAAGGGCGTATGAAAAGTGGGCCGTGTGGTTGGGTACAGTGCAATAAAAAAATAGCAGGGTTTTGTTGTTTTTTGTTGTTGTTGTTGTTGTTGTTGTTGTTGTTGTTGTTTGTCCTTTGCATCTGTACTACCGAGGCTCGCGTGATGAAATGAACAGCGCGTTGACGGATCAAACAGAACACACAAGGTGCACAGAACCTCCAGTCACTTAAATATCCCCACGAAGAAGAGAAGAAGAAAGAAACTAAATCGCCCCGAGGCGCCTCGCGTTATAAAAGGCGCTCGCAAATCGAGGGGGCGATAAAAAAAAAAGAAAAAAGAGAGAGAGAGAGGAATGTGAATTTGCGTTTAAGAAAAAATGTCACGTTTTTTGTTGGAACCATTTGGTATAGGAGGAAGTTAACCAAATATGACCGTGCGGTGTAATGTTCCTTTAAACTGTCATTTAAACTTATACCTATCATCACTCCTGCCCTTAGCATGGGGGGGGGGGGGGGGTACTGATGATCCAATGAGAAGCACACAGCTGATTAACTGCACCCCATCCGAGCGTTGCCTTCTCTATTTCTGTCAGACCTAATGGCGTTAGATCTGTAATTATGAGATTATTCACAGCGCTCT
The DNA here is from genome assembly GCF_963971535.1 of Notolepis coatsorum. Classification (NCBI taxonomy): domain Eukaryota; kingdom Metazoa; phylum Chordata; class Actinopteri; order Aulopiformes; family Paralepididae; genus Notolepis; species Notolepis coatsorum. Next base: position 69,675,910 of record NC_140165.1, read on the forward strand.
CTCTGTTAACTTTTGAGATATGAGGCCATTATCTCCATCCCATCTCTTTTCTTCTGAATTAGCGCACAGATTCATATCTCCGTGAGACACGCTGTCTCGCGTCGCAACCGTTCTCACACCGGTGTGTGTGTGTGTGTGCAGGAACATTCTTATCCTCTCTCTCTCTCTCTCTCTCTCTCTCTCTCTCTCTCTCTCTCTCTCTCTCTCTCTCTCTCTCTCTCTCTCTCTCTCTCTCTCTCTCTTTCTCTCTAAGCCAACTAATAATTTAATAGAACAAGGACACACCTTGTCATAGATGCGAAGCATTTGTCATGACATTGATCTTACACATAGTGCCACACCGGTGAGCCACCACTGATCGGCCTCATCACAGATCAATGCTATGCTCTGGTCAGGTAAATATGATATGATAGATCAATGGAAGAGAAGGCCTGTTGGTCCAGTCAGTTGTTTTGGCGCTACGGTAGAGATAACAGAATTGTAAACAACAATGGCAGCTACGGAGTGTGTAGCAGTGTGAGCTGAATCCATGACGGTACTGTAAGTAGGCTACTGTATAGCTCATAGCTAGAAGAACTGGATTACTATGTGAGTCGTTAGCATAACGCCAGGCAGCTACACCCCGGCTTTAGAGGGGGAGGCCAGACAAATATTGTGTTGTTTTCGTTGTACTTGTTGTCGGAGGAGTTGGTGGTGATGGTGGTATTGTTGTTATTTATCTGGCAATCGCTGTATGGCAAACGATGCAGTTCCAAAAGGACAATTAATCAATCAATCAATCAATCAATAGGTTCAACTCCCAACTTTTCAAGCTGTGCTCAGTGGATAGTGCAACGGGTTGAACTTGGAAGTGAGTTTGAATCCTGGTGGGTCGCAGCCTAATTTTTATTTAAAGGAAAACTCCAACATTTTGGGAAATTATTTTATTTACATTTGGGGCGTGAACCGACTCATTGCCAGACGTGAGCGATTCGACTCACGCCCACGGCAATGAATCGGCTCTTATGAACGAGTCGCTCATGACCGACCCATCACTAGCGTCTGACTATTTCAGCAGATACAGGATTCTACCACGGCAAGCCTAGTAGCAGATACAGGATTCTACCACGGCAAGCCTAGTAGCAAATACAGGATTCTAACACAGCAAGCCTAGTAGCAGGTATAGGATTCTACCACAGCAAGCCTAGTAGCAAATACAGGATTCTACCACGGCAAGCCTAGTAGCAGATACAGGATTCTACCACGGCAAGCCTAGTAGCAAATACAGGATTCTACCACGGCAAGCCTAGTAGCAGATACAGGATTCTACCATGGCAAGCCTAGTAGCAGATACAGTATTCTACCACAGCAAGCCTAGTAGCAGATACAGGATTCTACCACGCCAAGCCTAGTAGCAGATACAGAATTCTACCACGGCAAGCCTAGTAGCAGATACAGGATTCTACCACAACAAGCCTAGTAGCAGATACAGGATTCTACCACAACAAGCCTAGTAGCAGATACAGGATTCGACCACGGCAAGCCTAGTAGCAGATACAGGATTCTACCACAACAAGCCTAGTAGCAGATACAGGATTCTACCACGGCAAGCCTAGTAGCAGATACAGGATTCTACCACGCCAAGCCTAGTAGCAGATACAGTATTCTACCACGACAAGCCTAGTAGCAGATACAGGATTCTACCACGGCAAGCCTAGTAGCAGATACAGGATTCTACCACGGCAAGCCTAGTAGCAGGTAGAGGATTGTACCACAGCATTTGTAAGGCCCGAAATTGAAGTGACATACGAGGTGTAGCAAGCTTCAAAAAGAAATTAAAATCCTACATGTGAGCCAATATTGATAATGTTGGGTAATGCAATATGTTACCTTAGATTTTTATATATTTGTATATATATAGATATCATTTGTTTGTGTGTTAATGTTGTTGTGTTTCCTCGGTTGGTACATCTTGCTATGTTTTAATTGTATTATGTTTTAATTGTACTGTATACGTTGTAATGTTTTAATGTTGTCTCGGATCCCAGGGGGACTAGTTGACGTCTTGGCATCAGCTAATGGGGATCCTTTGCTAATAAACAATAAACAATAAAGAAGCCTAGTAGCCGTTACAGGATTCTACTTCAGACCTTTTCTAAAGTGGTTATGGATTCACCTGAATAAAGTCGACAAACGTCCCAGGCAGGTCCGTGTCCAGTTGACCGATGAGAGTAGCCTACATGACGCCCACTCACCGTCCTCCACCTGAGAGCCACATGTAGCAGGCAGGCCTCTGCCCCGACTGCAGGAGTCCCACTTTTCAGAGCGTTTTTACTACATTTCTGCTCAGACCCAGCGGCATGGGCGGGCATTAGGGGTCCGGGCCCGCCCACTGAGTCAGCTGTGCCTGCCCTGGTGATTAAAAAGAAAAGAAAAATAAATGTACTTTTTTTTATTATTATAATTTTTTTTCATAGTCGACTATTACTATCGTGAAATTTCGGCCAATCAAAGTCGACTATCCAAATCCTTAGTCGGGGACAGCCCTAGTGGGCACTGATGTCAACAGCAACACTACTGAAGCTAGCACGGCCCTCTGTGAGAATTCGTTTTCTACCCTCAAGAACGTCTTTACAGAACATCGCCTTAGTATGCTTCATAGACGCAAGGCCAATTTAATTCAGTTGGCATTTGAGAAGGACTTAAGAAAAAAGTTCAGGAATGAGCGGAGGGACAGTGTTTTAAGAAGATTTCACTCCGTCCCCAAACGCCGCTTGCCGCTCTACTAATGATAGTGAGTAGCCTGTGGAGGAATTTTGTTTGCCATTTTATGCCCCCCCACTAATTTGTTTCTGCAGCCTGGTCTGTTTCTGCTGCACTAACCTCCTGAGGAACAAAATTCCAAAAAGCCGTCTGATAACAAATCATCTGAGAGACACAGTTGTATTAAACGCCTACTAGGTTCTACATACAGTATAACATTGATTGACTGATTGAAGTTTATTTCAAATATGCAACAACAAACAAACAAACAAACAACAAGTACAGATATAGCCTAAAGCCATTCAAATAATAAATGTATTAGAAAAAACACAAGAAAAACACAAAAGTCCAACAAAATTTTGTCATTACATATTTGAAAAGGAGTGGGAAGAAGTATACACTTATTTAATCCCACCCCTTTTTACTCAAAACATACTTTACTCATTTATAACTACCTGCTCTCTGTATGGTCAGATTTATTTGTTTGATTAATTCCTTATTATTATAGCCAAAACTGTAGGTTGCCCTGCACAGTTCCTCTAGCCATTTTATTTACATATACACAACTACATACCTACATTATGCACATACTGTGACAAGCCTGGTGGTGTTCAGACTCGCCACAGTTAAAAAACAAACACATTTGAATGTCCACACAAAAGCAATATCAATCAATACGAATATTTATTGATTATGGAAAGAATTCAGTTCAATAGGCAAAGAGAATGGTCGTAATACAGTCCGATGGTCAAAACACAAGACAGGCTCTCGTACAAAAAGAAGGGATTGTTCAATACTCAGCGTAGCCAGTTATCAAACCCCTTCTTCATATCTACCTCTGGAAAACCATTTGACTATATTTTATTTTAAACTGTTTCATGTTTTGACAAATTGCTTTAACTCCACAATCAGACCGTTCCATAATTTAACTCCGCAAATTGAAGTACAAAGACTTTTCATGGTTGTTTGAATACTGTATCTTTTAAAATATCATTTCCCCTTAAATTTGAACCCCAATCTCGCTTGTTGAATTTTCTTTTATATTTCCTGGGAGTTTATTATGTTTGGCTTCATACATTATTTCTGCAATTTGATGCAGTACAATACATTTTTACTACTACTAAGTACTAAGAACAGTGAATGAGTATGGTCCAGATATCCAACCTTGTGAATGATGCGCACAGCTCTTTTCATTAATGGGTATAATGAGCATTTGTAATTATTTCCCCAGACTTCAACGCAGTAGGTTAAATAATGGTGAAACTAGTGAACAGTAGAGAATGTGGAGTGATTTGTGATAACATTTGGATAAATAGCTGCGAGTGCCGTCCTTTGGATGAGACACTAAACCGAGGTCCTGACTGAATTAGGTCGTTAAAGAACCCAGGACGCCTATCATAAAGAGTAGGGGGTTCCCCGACATTCCTGGCCAAATTCCCAATCAGGTCTCTGACATCAAGGCCACCTAATCATCCCTTCCTCTTAATTGGCTGATATCAATCCCTGTCTCCTGAGCTGTTCAGCCATTGTGTAGTGTGATGTGTGCCGGGTGCCAGTGTATGGTAGCCATTGAGCCTGCCTAGCCCAAGGTTGGGTGCTACCAGTGGTGGTGAAGGAGGCAATTTCCACCCTACATTGTAAAGCTCTTTAAGTGTCTAGAAAAGCGCTATATAAATGCAATTAATTATTATTATCATAAAGTCTTACTTATTTCTACTAATTTCTCCTCAACTCAGTTCCTCAGTTCTACTCAACTCCACTCAGTTCTACTCAGCCCAAACACCAGACCAAGACATCCTACAACCGCATACGTTTCCCCACTGATTAATTGATCACCGTGTTTCCTAATCAAGCTGATTTTCTTTTTTTTGCGTTTTCATGTACTGTAGTAATTTAGGCAATGCGTTTATTATCCAAAGCGACTTACAAATTCTGTGCAAGAAGTCAGTAGGAAGAGTATAACTATGGCAGCTAAGGGTAAGTGATATTGTCCGTCAAACAGTTAAGTTATTATGAATATTAGACTTTTGAGTGATAAAGTGGGATCGGAAAGCAGTCAAGAGGTTATGGATATTGAAAGATACCCCCCCCCCCCCAAAGATAAATATAGGCACCTTATCTCATACTGATGCAGAGTAATTAAGCAAATTCCAGGAACAAAGAGCTCGGGGGAGGGGGGGTTGCTAATGGTGTATCTCTCACAAACCTCTGGGTAAATAAGAGCGTGTGGTTCTAGATATAATCTATAGGCTGTAGTGTTATCGTGCCTTTTTTACAACATTGTGACATAACCCCCCCCCCCCTCCCCCCTTCCCCTGATATAACGTCTGTAATAATACGGTGTTATGACGCGGTGGAAGCCTAATGTGGAATATCTGATGAAATAAAGAGATACAGTGGAAGATAGACTGTCCTGCGAGTGAGAACGAGCCTCAGTCTTAGTGGCAGAGGTGCAGTGGTGGTGAATGAGGCCATTTCCACCCTACATTGTAAAGCGCTTTGAGTGTCTAGAATAATGCAATATAAATGCATTAATAAGCGCTATATAAATGCAATGAATGAATGATATTATTTGTGGGTCATACCGAAGTGAGTACTTTGAGCAATTTATATCGTATCCTGGGTGAAAATTGGGCGGGAAAGCAGCGTGGACCTATCTCAAGCCCCGCCTCCTTTTTAGTTGATCCTCCAAACTTCCGTTCGTCAGAAGGAAGCCACAGTTGCGATTGGAGGATCAAGAAAAGAGGGCGGGGTTCGAGATCAGGTCAATCAGTGCACCTCCCTTTCCGTTAGGGGAAGATGCTTGCTGTGAAATAAAAATAGAAAAAAAGCCCTCTGGAGACGTCTCGGCAAATACGTCTCCGCCCGCGAGCGTCTGTTGCGAGCGGGTAAAAGCAGAAGGGAAGGCAGAAATCTTTAACAATTCAATCAGCTCCGAACTGATCCCGCGGATGACAGTGCCGGTTTGTGTCTCGGGGTTCAAGCGTAATTAGCCCCGGCTTATTCTTAATGAAGCTCGTGCAAGTTGTTTGCTTGTATAATCAAGGCACAGAGGCAGAACTGCTGGCTAAGGCACCGAAAATAAGCTGACAACAGCACCCCACCCCCCCACGCCCCCCACCACCCCGCGCCCCCCCTCTCCACCCGGCCCGCCCGCCCGCCCCTCCAAATGGAAAAAGCCAACTGCCTGCTTCATAAAACTCGCTTAGCAGACACTGAGACAAAATGGACTGTAAAGTTCGTTAGATGGAAATATTAAAAAAGAATTAAGCTAATGGAGATAAAATTAAAAGAAATGAGGCAACAAACACATCACGCCAAAAATGGCATCGCTGTGACAGCTAGGATTTCTAATGACGGACGGCGTTGGGAGGAGAGAGGGGGGAGAGAGAAAAAATTAAATGGCATTCCGTGCTTAAATTTCTTTGAAAAGTAATGATCCGTGAATGATGCTCACTGCCAGCACTCTTAGAGGAAGGGGGGGGGGGGGGGGGCTGGGGCTGAAATAACAAAGGAATATGTCCTGCAGAAAGGTTTAGGTGGCACACAGATAGAGCCGCCTCCAGCGTCTGGGCGCTGCTTCAGTGAGACACGGGTTTCTCTCCTCCTTTAGTGCATTGGTGCGTTAGGTCGGCCGTGTAGCGGCTTCCAGGGGCTCCACGTCCTCCTCCTCCTCCTCCTCCTCCTCCTCCTCCTCCTCCCCCTCCTCCTCCTGCACTTCTCTCTCGCATCGCGGGCGCACACTCTCTCCGCTCTCCTCTCGAAAAACAGGCCAAATTTATTACCAAAGTTTTTGAAACAGGCTTTATGCGCCTGCCGTACAGTGGAGGATTACGCTGCGCTCGCTCCAGGATCAAATTGCAATAATTAGGTGGAACATGAAGCCAAATACGTGCCGCATGTTGGAATCTATGCATGTGCACGCACGCACGCACATGCACACACACACGCATGCACACACACAAACACACACACACGCACACACACACACACACACACACACACACACACACGCGCATGCACACGCTACCCTTCCGTGGAATCATCTCTCAATAAAAAAATAAGAATATTCCATTTCAGGGCTGATTCTGGGGGCGAACGAGCGGAATCCTGGATACGGCGAGGCCCTCCTCTCAGTGTTGCCAGCTAATCTCCTCAAGGAGAAAAACGCAAAGATGACAACGGCGAAAGCACCTCCAATAATTAGGTCCAACAGGCTTACCGTATTAAAAACCTGAAATGAGTCCCCCCCCCCCCCCTTTTAAGTGTGATCCATTATTTCAATCCGGGGGAAGGAAAGAAGAGGAGAAAATTCCCGTGTCTTTGAGAATATTAATAAATATATATATTATATTAATAAATCCCAAACACGCACACAGCCCCGCGAAGAAGAAGAAGAAGAAGAAGAAGAAGAAGAAGAAGAAGAAGAAGAAGAAGAAGAAGAAGAGGAAACCGCGCCTCCTCCTCCGTGAGCCAAAAAGATGTGTACCTGGCACCGCGGCAAAGGTCCCGCCAAGGACAGACACTTGAAAGCAAACCCCCCCCCCCTTTCCCCACTCCTTCTTTGGCTCTCCCGGCTTCAGAAGGACCATCTTGAAGAGGACCTTGAGAGTCCCTTTGTCACGCTCCCTTGAAACAAAACACATAGAATTCAGGTCTTTTGATTGGCTTTAGTGAGCGGTGGATCCTCTGCACACGACGTTGTCTTCTTCGTCTTCTTCTTCTTCTCCATCATCGGAGTCAGAAGTTTCCAGACTTCAGGGGGAAGGGGGGGGGGGGGGCTGGTTGCTCACAGTTTTCTGCAGAAACGAGAGCCTTAGGAGGCTCGTCGATGTAACTCACACAAACCCAGACCTTGCTACACCGAAAGATTGAAAAAGTCACACGTTTGCCACTTTGCCGCGGCGACAACAATCCTAGAAAACTTCCCTCCGACAGCCGCGAGCGATGCAGTCTTTGGAGGGTTGTCGTCTTCCGTCGTCAGTGGCTGCGGCACAGTGGTTAATACTGCTGCCTCACAGCAAGAAGGTCCTCGTTCAGTGGTTAGCACTGCTGCCTCACAGCAAGAAGGGTCAGTGGTTAGCACTGCTGCCTCACAGCAAGAAGGTCCTTATTCAGTGGTTATCACTGCTGCCTCACAGCAAGCAGGTCCTGGTTCAGTGGTTATCACTGCTGCCTCACAGCAAGAAGGTCCTGGTTCAGTGGTTAGCACTGCTGCCTCACAGCAAGAATGTCCTGGTTCAGTGGTTAGCACTGCTGCCTCACAGCAAGAAGGTCCTGGTTCAGTGGTTATCACTGCTGCCTCACAGCACGAAGGTCATGGGTTCAGTGGTTAGCACTGCTGCCTCACAGCTAGAAGGTCCTGGTTCAGTGGTTATCACTGCTGCCTCACAGCAAGAAGGTCCTGGTTCAGTGGTTAGCACTGCTGCCTCACAGCAAGAAGTTCCTGGTTCAGTGGCTAGCACTGCTGCCTCACAGCTAGAAGGTACTAGGTTCAGTGGTTAGCACTGCTGCCTCACAGCAAGAAGGTCCTGGGTTCACAGTGGTTAGCACTGCTGCCTCACAGCAAGAAGGTCCTGGTTCAGTGGTTAGCACTGCTGCCTCACAGCAAGAAGGTCCTGGTTCAGTGGTTATAACTGCTGCCTCACAGCTAGAAGGTCCTGGGTTCAGTGGTTAGCACTGCTGCCTCACAGCAAGAAGGTCCTGGTTCAGTGGTTAGCACTGCTGCCTCACAGCAAGAAGGTCCTGGTTCAGTGGTTAGCACTGCTGCCTCACAGTAAGAAGGTCCTGGTTTAGTGGTTAGCACTGCTGCCTCACAACAAGAAGGTCCTGGATTCACAGTGGTTAGCACTGCTGACTCACAACAAGAAGGTCCTGGATTCACAGTGGTTAGCACTGCTGCCTCACAGCACGAAGGTCATGGGTTCAGTGGTTAGCACTGCTGCCTCACAGCTAGAAGGTCCTGGTTCAGTGGTTATCACTGCTGCCTCACAGCAAGAAGGTCCTGGTTCAGTGGTTATCACTGCTGCCTCACAGCAAGAAGGTCCTGGTTCAGTGGTTAGCACTGCTGCCTCACAGCTAGAAGGTACTAGGTTCAGTGGTTAGCACTGCTGCCTCACAGCAAGAAGGTCCTGGGTTCACAGTGGTTAGCACTGCTGCCTCACAGCAAGAAGGTCCTGGTTCAGTGGTTAGCACTGCTGCCTCACAGCAAGAAGGTCCTGGTTCAGTGGTTATAACTGCTGCCTCACAGCTAGAAGGTCCTGGGTTCAGTGGTTAGCACTGCTGCCTCACAGCAAGAAGGTCCTGGTTCAGTGGTTAGCACTGCTGCCTCACAGCAAGAAGGTCCTGGTTTAGTGGTTAGCACTGCTGCCTCACAACAAGAAGGTCCTGGATTCACAGTGGTTAGCACTGCTGACTCACAACAAGACGGTCCTGGATTCACAGTGGTTAGCACTGCTGCCTCACAGCAAGAAGGTCCTGGTTCAGTGGTTAGCACTGCTGCCTCACAGCAAGAAGGTCCTGGTTCAGTGGTTAGCACTGCTGCCTCACAGCAAGAAGGTCCTGGTTCAGTGGTTAGTACTGCTGCCTCACAGCGAGAATTTCCTGGGTTAATGGTTATCACTGCTGCCTCAGAGCAAGAAGGTCCTGGTTCAGTGGTTAGCACTGCTGCCTCACAGCAAGAAGGTCCTGGGTTCAGTGGTTAGCACTGCTGCCTCACAGCAAGAAGGTCCTGGGATCAGTGGTTAGCACTGCTGCCTCACAGCAAGAAGGTCCTGGGTTCACAGTGGTTAGCACTGCTGCCTCACAGCAAGAATGTCCTGGTTCAGTGGTTAGCACTGCTGCCTCACAGCAAGAAGGTCCTGGGATCAGTGGTTATCACTGCTGCCTCACAACAAGAAGGTCCTGGGTTCACAGTGGTTAGCACTGCTGCCTCACAGCAAGAATGTCCTGGTTCAGTGGTTAGCACTGCTGCCTCACAGCAAGAAGGTCCTGGGTTCACAGTGGTTAGCACTGCTGCCTCACAGCAAGAAGGTCCTGGGTTCAGTGGTTAGCACTGCTGCCTCACAGCAAGAAAGTCCTGGGTTCAGTGATTAGCACTGCTGCCTCACAGCAAGAAGGTCCTGGGTTCACAGTGGTTAGCACTGCTGCCTCACAGCAAGAAGGTCCTGGGTTCACAGTGGTTAGCACTGCTGCCTCACAGCAATAAGGTCCTGGTTCAGTGGTCAGCACTGCTTCCTCACAGCAAGAAGATCCTGGTTCAGTGGTCAGCACTGCTGCCTCACAGCAAGAAGATCCTGGTTCAGTGGTCAGCACTGCTGCCTCACAGCAAGAAGGTCCTGGGTTCAGTGGTTAGCACTGCTGCCTCACAGCTAGAAGGTTCAGTGGTTAGTATCTAGCACATTTACATTGATGTGGAAACTGAAGATGTTGATTAATGTGCACTGTCCCTGGGTAACAAATAAATAAATAAACGTAAACTGCCGTGGTTAAGCCACAGCGCTGGGTTTCCTCCAATGGTTTTCGAGCGCTCCTCTCACGCCACAGTGTTCTATTTTTACACACGTTTTAAACCAGGTTAAACATCTGTAGTGTGGTAGTGAAAGGTTAACCATCTGTAGTGTGGTAGTGAAAGGGTTAACCATCTGTAGTGTGGTAGTGAAAGGTTAATCATCTGTAGTGTGGTAGTGAAAGGGTTAACCTTCTGTAGTGTGGTAGTGAAAGGTTAACATTCTGTAGTGTTGTAGTGAAAGGGTTAACCTTCTTTAGTGTGGTAGTGAAAGGTTAACCATCTGTAGTGTGGTAGTGAAAGGGTTAACCATCTGTATTGTGGTAGTGAAAGGTTAACCTTCTGTAGTGTGGTAGTGAAAGGTTAACCTTCTGTAGTGTGGTAGTGAAAGGGTTAACCCTTTGTCGTGTGGCAGTGAAAGGGTTAACCTTTTGTATTGTGGTAGTGAAAGGTTAACTAAGGTTATATGAGTACTGGCTAAGCGTCCCGCTCTTAAGCCATACCGAGATATACCTCATCTCATGTACCTATTGTACTCCATCAATGAATAAACCCAAAATACACCCCTCACCTGCCAGGCCCCGCCCCTTAGTGGCGTGCTACATAGTACTGGGCATGACCACCACTCACTCTTCCTCGGATAAAATCGTTTCCAAAGAAAAGTTTGCCCAAGGGAACTCAGGGCGCGCTAAGAGCGGGACGCTTAGCCAGTACTCATATAACTAGGTTATATACATAACCTGTCGTTATATAGCGTACTTGCATCGCGTCCCACTCTTAAGCCATACCGAGATATGGGGTAGAGCGGACGCGAGGCCTGACAGATGCACCCCCTGAGGACCCGTAAGGCCACATCAAGGGGGAAGGGGAGTCCCGTCACCCCATCCTTCCTAATGAAGAGGGGGCGCAGTCAACTCCACCTGAGTGCGAACAAGAGGGAACTAGAACCCCTTGAACACACAGCACAGGCGGAACCACGTGTGACACAACACACTGTGGCCCATACCCACATACCCCTGCTACCCCACCAAAGGACGGGAAGCAGGAGAGGCCACAGACCTCAGAACCGCCTGGGAGACAGAACCCCCGGTCATGTCCATGAGGTAAAACCTTACGAAGGGACCCGGGGAGGACCATGAAGCTGCAGCACAGATGTCCTCCACCGAGGCCCCACCCAGCAGAGCGGCAGAGGCTGCCACACCACGAGTGGAGTGCGCCCTGACGCCCCCAGGGGGAGCCAGCCCGGCCAACGTGTAGCAAAGGGCAATGCCCTCGCACAACCAATGGGACAGGCGCTGTTTCGATAGTGCCTTACCAGCACGAGAACCACGGTAACAGACAACTGATCGTAGCCCCAAGGCCCTGAGTACGGCTGAGGTAAATCCCCAAAGCCCGGACCGGACATGACAGGTGAAGGCCCGCCTCCAAATCACTAGCGTGAGGAGGTGGATGAAACGCCTGAACCACAATATCCCTGGAGCGGAAGGAACTCCGGATATTTATAGGCACGAAGGCAGGATTAGGCCGCAGAGTGGCACCGCAATCGGAACGAAAGACAGGCACTCTGGTCGTACCGAGAGAGCACAAAGCTCACCCACGCGTTTAGCGGAGGTGACGGCCAGCAAGAACGCGGTCTTGAACGACAGCTGTTCCAACGGCGCTTGCTCAAGAGGCTCAAACGGGGGCCAAGGACAACCGACCGAGGACCAATTGAAGATCCCAACTCGGAGCCAAAGAGCGTTTTACCGGATTAACGCATCGGGCGCCAAGCAGGAAACGCTTCACAAGAGGGTGGCTGAACAAAACATCACCCTCAAATCCCTCATGATAAGAGGATATAGCTGCTGCATATACCCTCACCGTTGAAGCCGACAGTCTATCAAGGAGAGACTGGAGGTAAACAAGGACAGTATCCAGGGGGCAGGACACCGGTGCTTGAGTGAGGGCCTTCGCCGACCAAGGAATAGGCCATGGCGGAGCTACCAGTAGGTGGATAAGGACCGGGAACCACACAGCTGTGCCCCGGTCCGGCGCAATCAGGATCAAGGACCTGCGCTCCTCAACGTACCGCCCCAACAACTGACCTAACAGATGAATGGGGAAAGAATCCCAGGCGGCACGGCATCTGTCCCAGACCTGCCTGGCTATGTCCGGACATAATCCCCACCCGTCAGGATGAGGACCGCCCCGCAACATTACACCTGTACCCACATTCACCCTGCCGGGGATGTGGGGAGCCCTCAGGCCGCGCAGATGGAGGACGCCCATAGCCAGCCGCCCGCTGCCCGGTGCAGACGGGGGGAGCGTACTCCTCCCTGTCTGTCAATATACGACACTGACGTCGTATCGAGCGTGTCGCAACACGCTCTGAGAGGGATGCCCATAGCACTCCACCCGTTGACTGGGAAGAGGAGTACTCCACTTCCAGTCTACAGCAACCCCAGGCTGGTAGGAACCCTGCCTGGCATGAGACCTGACGATCCACCTTGACCGCCAAGGACCAGAACGTCGGCAGGGCAGAATACACTTCGTAACCCCTGACGACGCAGAGGCCCCAGTGCGGCCTCCACGCACTTGGTGAAGATGTGGGGAGCCAGAGAAAAGCCGAACGGCAGCCCCTGGTACCCATACGCTAACCCTGTAAGGCAGCGTTGGTAAGCCCTAGGACGGAAGATCGGGAATGCGAACACGCATCCTACAGGTCTATGGAGGAGAACCAGACCCCCACCTGACAGTGTTCAACAGGTAGGAGACGATCCAAAAAATACCAAACCTTCCCATGGTCCAACATGGGTCTGACACCCCCCCCCCCCTCCCAATTTCTCAGGCACCAGAGAACACCGGGAGGAAAACGCCACGACGATGGCTTGCTTCGTCCACAGAGATCAGATCTCGTCGACCAGAGCTGTCACTGCTGGTGACCCTGACAATAGGGTCTGTACCAAACCCGAAAACGGGTGGGGTTGTGTAAACACAAATCCCCGCCTCAGCGTTCTCTCTATCCACCTCGACATATGGTACTGCCGTAGCCATATGTGATGACACTCCCAACGCAACCGCCGCCATGTGGCGCAGGTCCGCAAGGAACTGTAGATAGGCGGCCCAACCCCGACCCGCTGTGCGTAGCCAACCCTGGATCCGTGCGAGCAGAGCGTTCCGTGGAGTCGGGTCGGAACCTGACACTACCCACAAGGCAATCGCACCCAAGGGGGGACCCCGACAGAAAGGGCCGGCTTGATACGGGGGAAGCTGACATCAATCTAGGTGACAAAAGCCCCCACACTGAACACCCCTCCAGAACATGCTGAGGAGTTGTTCTGCAGCCGGACATGCAAGGCGTGAGGACCCCATGGGTTCCTACACACCGTAGCCCTGCAGTGATATTACTACCACCTAAATCACGCGCACCTCTTCTTTTCAGACCACTGCCGATCTCGCAGGAGTGGGAGGCACCAACATGATACCTGGCCTGGCGAAGGCGAGGCCGGGGAAGCCCGCACTGTGTGCCTCAAAAGGTTTCGAGCCCCCCTGCTGACAACACCTATAGTTGACAGACGTAACACCAGGCTCAACCAACACAGCTTATGGTGTGGGAGCCGCTTGACAGCACAACATTCTCACCGACAGACCCAGGCTCAGCCATCAACTGGGTGTCAGCCCCTGTCCCCATGAGAAGCGAAAAGTGGGGCCGCCCGCTTTTCAACAAAGGCACGCAGCCCGCAGCCAAAGGAAACAATCAGAGCCCCCTTTTTCCGCTGGTGTTGGGGGAGGGAGTGATCGGAGAGCGGGCTGCTCGCGGCAGGACGGCGACGGCTTGTATATTCCAAGCCGAGCCCATCCAACATGGCCGATCCCTCGGCCGCCAAGGCTGTCGGCCTTGTGGACACCTGTCGATTCAACGCCCAGGATACCTCTGGCGGGGGAAAACATGGCCGCCTGTCGAGGGCCTCGTCATCGCCGCTGACGAGGCCGTGCTCTCTCTTCTTCTGGCTGCGCGGTGTGAGGCGGTGTGGGGCCTAGGACAAATACCGCCCGCGCTCCAGCGGAAGACCAAAATCTCTGCGGAGAGGGGAGCCCTAAGCGTTTATAGCTTGCGGCTGGGTCAAAGCTAGTAACGTCAACAACCTTGCGCGATGTGTCGACGTCGGCTGGCCCTCAAGGCCCCGCCACCAGACACCATTTGTTGATAGAAAAAACAGCAATTCGAACACAGTTCTAATCGCTGCCAATTCCATACCGTGGCGGTACAGGCTTTAGCAGCCCACCAGCCACTCGCCGGGCCGACCCACCTCATGGCACTGTTTCAACATGTCAAAAGCAAAGGACTGATGCTAACACGGAGCACCAGTGGTGGGTGTAAACAGCAACCTCCACTGTGGTGTGCACCATGAAGGGGTTAATGAATAAATGAACTAACACCACGAACATACTGTAGAATGGGCAAGCCCATGTACACAACGTTAAGGGGAGGCGGACCAGAGAGAACCAGTCCTGCATTCATTCATAATATTCACAACAGCACACAAGCCCTAGACCTCAGCCCATTTACCCATGCAGGTAAACAAAGCCCCCCCCGCACTACTCCCCCAGTAGACACCGATTGACCATCAGCATGAATGGTTGAGAGGAGAGAAGATTGTAGCATAGACAGACATTCCCGTAGCAGAGAGACAGAACAAAAACAGTAGCCCCACTATAGCATAGCGTTCGACGTGGTCAGCTGAGCCACAACACTGGCCGCCGCTAAATTCCATCCTGCAGCAGTATAGCTCTACTGCCACCCGCTGGGCCGACTCGCTCTCAAGCATTGGCTCCCGGGTGGGACACCATCCAACCCCCGCCGAGGCACAGGATCGATGCTACCTGGCTAGGCTACCTAGCCACGGCACACCCGCCCTGCACCCTGTTGTCAACCCATTTACCCGTAAAAGGGTAAAATAGGACTCAGCAAAACCCCCCACATTAGCTACCGACTGACCTTTATCAATGAACCGGTTTAAGAGGAGGGAAAAGCGGCAACATCCCACGGCGGGGAACATTTAGAACAGTGCCCAGCATTTCAGCAGTAGTGTTAGCATTTAGCATTAGCATTAGCATTTAGCGTTAGCATTAGTGTTTAGCAGCACGCTCCAGGATCGCTTGGAACCCGTCCACTTCAGTGGAACGTTCACCAAACCATCCCGCCCCTGGCGCCGACACACAACATGGTTGTGTAACAAAACAAACCAGCATTACTAACAGTAGCATCAATGCCTGATGACACAGGGCTCACCTGTGTGCGAGCCGGCTCGATAGCCAACCTTGCACGCTGTTCCTCGATCTGCTGCCACAAGACGAGGGAACATCAGAATAGACCCGACATGTCGTTGGAACATACCCCGAAGATTCCAGGGGTAAGCAAATCTCCGTAAGTACCCAATATTATCTAAACTTTTCAAATCAACTAGTTGCATAGGGCGTCTTGCATCCGCTATGATGGAAACGAAAATAGAAGAAGAGTGAGTGGTGGCCATGCCCAGTACTATGTAGCACGCAACTAAGGGGCGGGGCCTGGCAGGTGAGGGGTGTATTTTGGGTTTATTCGTTGATGGAGTACAATAGGTACATGAGATGAGGTATATCTCGGTATGGCTTAAGAGCGGGACACGATGCAAGTACGCTATATAACCTTCTGTAGTGTGGTAGTGAAAGGTTAACCTTCTGTAGTGTGGTAGTGAAAGGGTTAACCCTTTGTCGTGTGGCAGTGAAAGGGTTAAACCGCAGGCTCCTCCCGCCGCATCTCCGCAGGAGTAAACGTGAGTAAAATAATAAATAAAGAAAACAAAAATTAAAAACAATAAAAACATCAAGAGACATTGGTTGTTGACTGCTGTCTACATCTTTACACACGCTTGCATCATTACGGGCTGTTTACTGTGGAGATCAAGTGGGAAGCGGCCTCTGAGAAGCTTTTAAGCACTTTATTCAGATAAGCCTCTTTCGATAGAAGATCCTCGCATGAGAGGGAAAGTAATACACTCGAGATAAACACAACTGGCATCTGTTAGACAACTTTTTCTCTGAGGCATTGTTGCCATAGGGAATAACAGAGTTAAAGCAACCTGGGAAGACTAGCTAATGGGGACCCTAATGAAAACAACACAAAACAAAAACGAGGGCAATATCTGCACAAGCGTTAAAGTGTAAGTTCACAATGTTGGACCCTTCAGCCCTATCTAGTTATGTTGTCAATTAGATAGAGTCCTTTCTCAGCACAATGTCCTACTTGAATCCCTGGAGTTACGGCTAGTTTGCCACAAAACTAATGCAGAGTCAATGGGGCCACACTCCTTGGAATAAACCCTCAAAGTAGGTTTCAGCATTCGTTCCAGTTGCTTGCACAGACTGAAGCGTGGCCCCATTCACTTTGCGTTTGTTTAGCCCAGTAGCTGCGAGTATCCACTACAAAGAACAGAGATTGTGCTGAGAAAAGACATATATGTTAGGGATTGTATGCGACCCCAATTGCACGACACAGACAGGTATTCAAAGTTAGCCAAAAACAAGGCCATGATTTATTTATACAACAGAAAAGTGCAACACTGACCCATTAACACATTGGTTGCCAGCAGGGGGTGCGCGATTTATCGCTTGAGTGCCACCACTCTAATCAATGAGAGGACGAGCACATTTGCGAATGCATAAACTATATCTTAAATTATGTGTCTAATACGCCGTCGTTGCAGTCAACATGTACGAAACGGGGCGGCTACGTGGTGCGGTGGGCAAGGCGCTCACCACGAATACTGGAGACGCTGGGTTCACCTGTTCGAGCCCAGCGCTCCACATTGCTTTCAGTTTAGCTGGTCGACCGTACTAATACACATTGGCAGTATTAGGGGGTGGGAAACTGATGGGTGGGGATCGGGCGTTGTGGACAGCGACTCCTACAGGTCGGTTGGTGCGCCTGCGCAGTAGAATCAGGAAGCGATGGGGGCGGCGCCACTCCAAAGCGCAGACCCCTGACGCTGAAAGATCGCGCCGCGCAGGTGAAAAGATGCGACTGCTGTTACCTCGAGTATCGGAGGGGACTCGTGCTATGTATGACTTAGTCCACATTGCAGCCGGCTTGTGGGAGGCAAGAAACAGTGTTCGAGACAGGGGAGGGTTGAATTGGATGATACGAAATTGGGATGGGAGAAAAATAGAAAATGGGAGAAAAAGTGGATAAAAAACGGATTGTACGAAACGGATTGTTTTTTCATCAGTACATTTCCATTTTATACCGTTTTGAATACGAGTATAGTTTGAGATTTCAAAAAAAAATAAAAAGATTCCGCGATAATAGCTCTTTAGTGGAATACACACAACACGTTGTCATTTTCCGGCTGATTTATGAATAGTTTTCAAATAAACGCTAGATTATCGATAGTATATGTGTACTTATGCACGCTAGAGAAGCGGGCTGAAAAATCTATTATCTATGTCCTGCCTGGCGCTAACGTTACGCACACACATACACACATAGGAGACACGTTGTGAACGCTGTAAAAAAAAACTCTGATTAACCAAATACTGGTAAAATAAAGTCCTTACCTCACATCAGATGTTCTGCAAAAAGATGAATCCAATTCCTGATCGCCATTCCAAATATCGATTGTGTTTATTGATCCAACGTTATACCTCGAAACACATAATCGACGCGTCTTCCAGTTCCCTCAGTGGATGCAATAGTCTCAGGTTACATGCCTCAGAAATTAAATGTGGAGCCCAGAGTTTTTTTTCTGATGCATTCCAATCGACTCCATTCCAATGGGTGCAATACCATCCGGGAGACGATAGGGGGCGGTATCTGCCCTTTTCGAGCTCAGAGCCAGTCCCAATGATAACGTGAGGCTGGATGGATGAAAAATGAATGGATATCGATTCGCTACTAAAAGAAATAACGATTAAATAACGAGATTTCTCGTCATTGGCACTCAACGCATGGCGGCCAACAACGATATTTCTCGTCGTTGGCACCCAATGTGTTAAGGGTGAAAAAAACACTAAAGTCCAGGAACACAAAAATAGCAGCACTGTGCCTTTAAAGGGCGACCAAAAAGATAAACAGGAATCTCCTAGAACACGGGCATCTTCCAAAGGGATAATAACAGCCTAATATTATAATCCCAATAATCCTAATAATATCGTAGTACATGTACAATAATACACCAAATATATTTACCTTATTTGTATTTATCCACACCTGTCTGAATATACCTGCATATATTCCTGTTTACATACCTGTATATATACTATATCTGTGTATATCCCTTACTTACTCTTACTAGTTATCCACTGGCTAGTATGACTTACTACTATAGATGCTCGATATTGGCTTTTTTACCGATACCGATATACCGATATTGTCCAACTCTTAATTTCCGATACCGATATCAACCGATATCACATTTTAATGCCGATATCGGCCGATAATATCGGTAGGCCGATAATATCGGACATCATTTCTATAGAAATGTAAAAAAAATTATAATTTTTTTTTTGAAAACCGATACCGATATTTTCCGATATCACATTTTAATGCCGATATCGGCCGATAATATCGGTAGGCCGATAATATCGGACATCCCTACTTACTACCATAGTGTATTTATACCTATAAAACTGTACACATTAATACTGTAACACTGTATTATCTGCGTATCATTATTACTCAGTAGTACTCATTTATTTATATATACTATAATCACTTGTACATTGTATATTGTTAATGCACTTTACTGTTACATTTGCACTCTGGTTAGATGACAACTTATGTTCGTTGTACTGTACTTGTGTTGGATGATGACAATACATTTGAATCTAATCTAATCTATTGATATAATATCCTTTAGCAGATTGCTGGGATAATACAATGGTTTAACACTCCAACACAGAGACGCGTTGTGATCCCTATGTGATCCCTATGCGATTTTAACAGGGAATAACACGTGCCTGTTGTGTTCGATCACAGTATTTTAGCGAATGTTACTTTTCAATCCCCGTCCTTGAAGCGTGTTGGTACACATTCATTTTTAAAGCACATTTAAAAACAATTGTAGTTGCATCAAAGTGCTGTACATCTAAATGGCACTGTATTAAAACACTACAAAGCAATACAAATAGGACAAATGTAACAACAAGTAAGATAAAAAAGTAAGAAATAGAAATAGAAAAATACACTAAATAAAATTGGGTAGGTGTTACGGGTGTGTTACGATGGTGCCAGGTAAGAGAGTGGAGTTCCAATAGTGGTGGCAATAAGGAGACAGAGAGTAGGTTTTGCAATACGTGTATCCTCTTTATTCAGGAACACACTATAGAGCAGCCAGGTAAACAAGAATACTAAATAATAGAAAACAATCGAAACGAGTACAAGTAACAGCAGCACTTGTTCTTGGTACCGCCGCATACTGGTTCTGAGAGAGAGAGAAGAGCCGACGAGGAACAGAGAAGACAAGAGTTATTTAAAGGTCAGCATACCAGACATTCCACACGTTCCACAGAGTGACAGCCAATCCCAGGTGACAAACAATAATGCAATTGTGGTAACCTTGACTTCATAATTTCATAATTTCATAATCAAAAATGTTAGATTAACCCTGAAAACTGAAAATATCTGTAGTGATGGTAATTTAGGTATTACATAGACTCTCAGAGCACATTTTGGAGAAAACCTGCAGGCCAAGCCTATAGGGTTGTTTACACAGTTGTACAAGAGCCATTCCAACCCCCCAAGAACCAAACACCTTCTAGACATGTGACAATAATAGATTACCATTTTAGGAATGCCAAAGCTGGTTCCTTTCATAGAATAATACAAAGTGTCAGTTTGGTGGATGGGGTTTGGTGCTGGCTCTTGTGGACAACACAAGCCCTATTAAGGAAATGTTAAAACTGCAAGAAGACACCAAAAAGACGCCACCTCATCAACATACCACGGCCCCCCCCCCCCCGGTTGCGACAGGCACCCACACGACAAGGAGATGTTGGGGCAGGCAGCCCAACAAGGAGACCGCTTGTGTTTAGATACTGGTGATTGGTGGAACTAGGTTAAGAGTAGTGAGGTCATGAAATCTATAAGTATTGGAACAGTAAGGATAGAGGGGCAGGCCAGCCAGACCCGCCACACACCACACCCAGGGGGTCTGAGTCTGCGTCTCCACCACCACCACAGACCATGGTCCGACTTTGCACTACGTGAGTAAAACTGTATATGGAATAATCACTGTTTGTGATAACTAGAGTAGACCCAGGTTTTAATCATGTAGGTGACAAGGAGTACTATGGTCTTATTTCATTAACATAACATGACTAATATTTATGTACAGTACTGTCTTTGATGAAAAGAGCCAACGTGTGAGGGCTATTGTGATTTACCTCATCAAATCCTTTTGTACAATCATGTATTATGCTTGAAGTGTCCTGTATGTAACCAATGCATTATTCCAATCTCGGCCCACGCTGCAATTAAATGAATATTGGACCATAGCTGCTGGTTGTCTGGTTTTACACACTTATTCTCTACTGGCTAAATTTGGGAGCCCAGATGAGGACCATGTTTTCTATCACACTGTGATCTTTCCCGTCCTCTAGTTAGCAACCTCACTGTGCTGTAATTAATGGATATTCATATAGGAATATACAACACAATCAAAAAGGTAAAGTGACAGGTGACAGAATGGTAGCCGGGATCTCTGTGAGGATTCGCCTGTTCCCTGGACCTTTATTCCCTGTCTCCTCACCTCACCAGCCCCCACCTTTGGACTTTCCCTGTCTACTCTCCTCAACAGCCCCCACCCTTGTGATGTTTTACTCTCCTCTACTCTTCACCAGCCCCCACCCTTGGACTACCTTTCACAGCTGTCTTAGTTTATGATTAGCGCCCCAGAGGGCTTTAAATACCTGGACCTCCCCTCCAGTCCTGGTCGGGGTCGTTCTGAATGCTGGTTCTGTGTTCTGGACTCTGTATCTTTATCTGTGTTCAGTGTTCATGGAGTCCTGGACGTTACCATCACCTGCCGCGTCTCCGGCGTGAGACGACGTGCCAGCCATCACCACCTGTCGCCGTTTGCCTGGAGTGGGACACCGTCTGCGCTCTCTAATTCTCTATGGGAGGTTTTCCAGTGTTCCCACTCCAGACGTCAAGCCGGCGCGCATCGCTTCCTATTTCCACGGGAGGATGCGTCTCTTCGCCCCGGTCCCCTGGGACCCCGGTGTTCTGCGCTGCCCGTCTACAGCTTCCGAGGAGGATCTCCGTGCCAGGCCTGGAGTGGTGTTCCCACTCCAGACGTCAAGCCGGCGCGCTCCCACTCCAGACGTCAAGCCGGCGCGCTCCCACTCCAGACGTCAAGCCGGCGCGCATCGCTTCCTAGTTCCACGGGAGGATGCGTCTCTTCGCCCCGGTCCCCTGGGACCCCTGTGTTCTGCGCTGCCCGTCTGCAGCATCCGAGGAAGATCTCCGTGCCAGGCCTCCGCCGTCGGGCCCCTGGTTCCCATGCCAGGCCTCCGCCGTCGGAACCCTTTCCTCATCCCTGTAAGCAGCTCTGGCCCTCGCCCTGTCTAAGGCCTTAACCCTGTTCTCTGTCCCTGTCTCCAGCCCGCCTCTCCGGGCCTCTGTCCCTGTCCCCCTCTCCAGTGCCCCTGGTCCTGGTCCTTGACATTTTGCCCTGGCCCTGTCCCTTAGCCTTAGCCCCTTAGCCTGTTCGCCTCTTAAAGGCACAGTGCCACATTTTCCCTATTTTCTTTGACTCCAGTGTTTTTGTGTTCTCCCTTAAAGGGACAGTGCCGCCTTTTGTTATTTAAGAAATAAATGCCCTGTTTTGGCTTACTCTCATACCTGTCTTGTGTTTTGGGGTGCGATTGGGGTCGGTTACAAACCATAACAATCTCAGGTCAACAAGACCCGAGAACCCAGAACGTCACAGGGGTGTAACGGTACGTGTATTCGTCCCGCAACTTCCCGGTACGGACGTCACGGTTCGGTACATCCAGCCATACGACGAATACGTCTCATACGACATAGGTGAAACCAGGGTTGCACATTTTACAAATATATGCTCAATACCTTTACTTTACTTTACACTGGCTTACTAACAGTCTTAACACAGAAGGTCATTCATGAATATCAAGCTTGTATTGCCACATTTAGATGATGAATAAAACGTTGAAGCTTGTAAAGGCAGGATGACAAGCCGACAGAACAAATTAACGCACACTCTGCACTGGGCTGTTTCTCCCCTCCTCCCCCTTACTACAGGTGTGCCTGAAACAAAACCATGAATGAATGGTCTGTTTGTAACACAATAGGCTGAAAATGTTCATCGTTTTCTTGTTTGTTGGAAAACAAGAAGAAGAAACCCTTAAAATGGACCCTGTAATGGACCAGTAGCGTTGCATGCTCTAAAATACATGGCAGAGGATGCCATGATTGCCATCAATCATGCCAATTCAGATTTTTTTTTCACAACCTATGTTTTGATAATGTGCCCCGGAAGTAGTCCAGCGAGGTGCCGTTTGTTTACACAAGTCACATAACGTTACGTTAGCTAGCAAGCAAGCCATAAAACGGTTTATTGTGACTGAGTGATCTAGTGAGCTAGAATCAGAATATTCTACCCATAATTAGCTAATGTCAAATATAAATAACTTGACAGTCATACCAAACCATTCGTTTTGACAGGAACTAACGTTAGCCAGCTAGCACCGGTGACCAGTGTTTGATTCCAGTTGACTAACGTAGCTCTTGTCATTCACCCATTACTAAATCTAGCCATGCCCATGTTGGCTGTTTTCCACCATTTGCATTGCTGTCAAATATTAAATCATTTTTACTACGAAGGTAGCTTGCTATGGCAGTGAACTATAGATTGCTATGGTTAATTCAGGATCACAGAAATGGCACACTATAGTATTGGCATTGGTCAGCACTATGAAGTACTGTAGGCTTACCTTGTCAATGGACCTGGACAGATTTGTTAAATCAGAATATCCAGTGGTGGTACCGCAGCCGTTTTGTCGAAAATAAACCTCTTGAATCTTGAAACATCTCCAACAAAACAATTGTCCTCTGTTAGCCGAACCAGTTAGCCATTCCAGTATGCTTAGTTATCGACATTAAAAGCACGTTGTCCCTTCCCGGCTCTTGCCTGAACAATGCAGAGCTGTCGGCCTTCCTTTTGCTTTGATGAGCAATTGTTGTTAAAATTTTAATTTAGTGAAATCATTTAGTAATAGATACTCGACAAGATCTCCGTCACCTTCCAATGTTGTTGATTGATTGCTGCTAGCTACAAAAACTTTGAGAGGCCGTGAGGCGATGACGTTTAGCTTTTAATGTGATTTGATTGGTCTTGAACTTCTGGCCCAGCCACCGAGGTGGAGGCAGACAGATCCTAGTGGAATCCCCTGGGCCCAGGAGTTCAAAACGTTTAATCCCTGTCTGATCCGATCAGATTTGTAAATCCCATTTTTTGTGATCCAGGATCAGACAACTCGGACAGATTTTGTCCCGGTATTTCAAAGCAATCCAGGATAGGATCACCCCAATCCAGATTCAGACTTTTCAAGATTACTAAACCTGAATATCAGTGCTTTAATCCTACTGATCTCCATCTAGTGGATATGGAAAAAAAGAAAGACAAGGACCACATTGCAGAGACATCTATAATGTTTAATTATATTGTTAAATACATAAAGGACATAAAATCATAATGGAATTGTAATAAAAAAAAATACTCCCACTAGGGTAACAACAAAAAACATTAATTCAAAGGCAGCTGGATCATCCAGCCGTGCTTTGAGGAGCTGAATTATAAGTGAGGTTTCAGTTTGCTGAAGGTGATGAGTGATGACAGATGGACTTTTTTTTGTTGAAGATAAGTTTTCTTTAATCTAAATTACATTTGTGATTGACAATCTTTGTTGTGATACTTTTATGAGCATACACATTTATGTAATCAGCATTTGGTTGAAAACAAAATAGGCCACCATTAATGTGACCAAAAAACTTAAAAATAAAATTGATTTGCCATGAAGGCTAAGAATTGTGTATTATTTCAGTTAACAAACGTTGCCATCTTATTTATATTGACACATATTTTTAAATAAATTGTATAGTACATTTTGCTCTGGTAATCCATTTGATCCAGATTAAAGCTTGGATTTGATTTCCTGATCTGATCAGATATCAAAGTGATCCTGATCCTGTTTTTTGGTTTTGAACTACCCACAATCAAAATATGATCCGATCAGATAGGGATTAAAAGTTTTGAACTCCTGAGCCCAGGTCACCAGGCTGATGCGCCATTAAAACCAACCCCATTGAATTAAGCTTGAATCTTATTGGCTAATAATATGTTGAGGGACGCCAGAAAATTACACGCAAGCCTGGCTTCTGTCAATCAAAATAATGCTACCAGCAGTGTACCTGCCTCAGCTGCCTGGCTGCCTGCAGTTGTGGTTGTGAAAGGGTTAACCCTTTGTCGTGTGGTAGTGAAAGGGTTAACCTTATGTATTGTCACAGTGAAAGGGTTAACACACAGCTCTAGTCTCTAGTCTCTCTGTAGACACACAGCTCTAGTCTCTAGTCTCTCTGTAGACACACAGCTCTAGTCTCTAGTCTCTCTGTAAACACACAGCTCTAGTCTCTAGTCTCTCTGTAGACACACAGCTCTAGTCTCTAGTCTCTATGTAGACACACAGCTCTAGTCTCTAGTCTATCTGTAGACACACAGCTCTAGTCTCTGTAGACACACAGCTCTAGTCTCTAGTCTCTCTGTAGACACACAGCTCTAGTCTCTAGTCTCTCTGTAGACACACAGCTCTAGTCTCTAGTCTCTGTAGACACACAGCTCTAGTCTCTAGTCTCTCTGTAGACACACAGCTCTAGTCTCTAGTCTCTCTGTAGACACACAGCTCTAGTCTCTAGTCTCTCTGTAGACACACAGCTCTAGTCTCTAGTCTCTCTGTAGACACACAGCTCTAGTCTCTAGTCTCTGTAGACACACAGCTCTAGTATCTAGTCTCTCTGTAAACACACAGCTCTAGTCTCTAGTCTCTATGTAGACACAGCTCTTGTCTCTAGTCTCTAGTCTCTCTGTAGACACACAGCTCTAGTCTCTAGTCTCTAGTCTCTCTGTAGACACACAGCTCTAGTCTCTAGTCTCTAGTCTCTGTAGACACACAGCTCTAGTCTCTAGTCTCTCTGTAAACACACAGCTCTAGTCTCTAGTCTCTCTGTAGACACACAGCTCTAGTCTCTAGTCTCTCTGTAGACACACAGCTCTAGTCTCTAGTCTCTCTGTAGACACACAGCTCTAGTCTCTAGTCTCTCTGTAGACACACAGCTCTAGTCTCTAGTCTCTAGTCTCTCTGTAAACACACAGCTCTAGTCTCTAGTCTCTAGTCTCTCTGTAGACACACAGCTCTAGTCTCTAGTCTCTAGTCTCTGTAGACACACAGCTCTAGTCTCTAGTCTATCTGTAGACACACAGCTCTAGTCTCTCGTCTCTCTGTAGACACAGCTCTAGTCTCTAGTCTCTCTGTAGACACACAGCTCTAGTCTCTAGTCTCTCTGTAGACACACAGCTCTAGTCTCTAGTCTCTCTGTAAACACACAGCTCTAGTCTCTAGTCTCTCTGTAGACACACAGCTCTAGTCTCTAGTCTCTGTAGACACACAGCTCTAGTCTCTAGTCTCTCTGTAAACACACAGCTCTAGTCTCTAGTCTCTCTGTAGACACACAGCTCTAGTCTCTAGTCTCTCTGTAGACACACAACTCTAGTCTCTAGTCTCTCTGTAAACACACAGCTCTAGTCTCTAGTCTCTCTGTAGACACACAGCTCTGGTCTCTAGTCTCTCTGTAGACACACAGCTCTAGTCTCTAGTCTCTGTAGACACACAGCTCTAGTCTCTAGTCTCTCTGTAGACACACAGCTCTAGTCTCTAGTCTCTCTGTAGACACACAGCTCTAGTCTCTAGTCTCTGTAGACACACAGCTCTAGTCTCTAGTCTCTCTGTAGACACACAGCTCTAGTCTCTAGTCTCTCTGTAGACACACAGCTCTAGTCTCTCTGTAGACACACAGCTCTAGTCTCTAGTCTCTAGTCTCTGTAGACACACAGCTCTAGTCTCTAGTCTCTCTGTAGACACACAGCTCTAGTCTCTCTGTAGACACACAGCTCTAGTCTCTAGTCTCTCTGTAGACACACAGCTCTAGTCTCTAGTCTCTCTGTAGACACACAGCTCTAGTATCTAGTCTCTGTAGACACACAGCTCTAGTCTCTAGTCTCTCTGTAAACACACAGCTCTAGTCTCTAGTCTCTCTGTAGACACACAGCTCTAGTCTCTCTGTAGACACACAGCTCTAGTCTCTAGTCTCTCTTTAGACACACAGCTATAGTCTCTAGTCTCTCTGTAGACACACAGCTCTAGTCTCTAGTCTCTCTGTAGACACACAGCTCTAGTCTCTAGTCTCTAGGCTCTGTAGACACACAGCTCTAGTCTCTAGTCTCTCTGTAGACACACATCTCTAGTCTCTAGTCTCTCTGTAGACACACAGCTCTAGTCTCTAGTCTCTCTGTAGACACACATCTCTAGTCTCTAGTCTCTCTGTAGACACACAGCTAAAGTCTCTAGTCTCTGTAGACACACAGCTCTAGTCTCTAGTCTCTGTAGACACACAGCTCTAGTCTCTAGTCTCTCTGTAGACACACAGCTCTAGTCTCTAGTCTCTAGTCTCTCTGTAGACACACAGCTCTAGTCTCTAGTCTCTCTGTAGACACACAGCTCTAGTCTCTAGTCTCTCTGTAGACACACAGCTCTAGTCTCTAGTCTCTCTGTAGACACACAGCTCTAGTCTCTAGTCTCTCTGTAGACACACAGCTCTAGTCTCTAGTCTCTCTGTAGACACACAGCTCTAGTCTCTAGTCTCTAGTCTCTGTAGACACACAGCTCTAGTCTCTCGTCTCTAGTCTCTCTGTAGACACTCTAGTCTCTAGTCTCTGTAGACACACAGCTCTAGTCTCTAGTCTCTAGTCTCTGTAGACACACAGCTCTAGTCTCTCGTCTCTAGTCTCTCTGTAGACACTCTAGTCTCTAGTCTCTCTGTAGACACACAGCTCTAGTCTCTAGTCTCTCTGTAGACACACAGCTCTAGTCTCTAGTCTCTCTGTAGACACACAGCTCTAGTCTCTAGTCTCTGTAGACACACAGCTCTAGTCTCTAGTCTCTCTGTAGACACACAGCTCTAGTCTCTAGTCTCTCTGTAGACACACAGCTCTAGTCTCTAGTCTCTGTAGACACACAGCTCTAGTCTCTAGTCTCTCTGTAGACACACAGCTCTAGTCTCTAGTCTCTGTAGAGACACAGCTCTAGTCTCTCTGTAGACACACAGCTCTAGTCTCTAGTCTCTCTGTAAACACACAGCTCTAGTCTCTATTCTCTCTGTAGACACACAGCTCTAGTCTCTAGTCTCTCTGTAGACACACAGCTCTAGTCTCTAGTCTCTCTGTAGACACACAGCTCTAGTCTCTAGTCTCTCTGTAGACACACAGCTCTAGTCTCTAGTCTCTAGTAGACACACAGCTCTAGTCTCTAGTCTCTCTGTAAACACACAGCTCTAGTCTCTAGTCTCTCTGTAGACACACAGCTCTAGTCTCTAGTCTCTCTGTAGACACACAGCTCTAGTCTCTGTAGACACACAGCTCTAGTCTCTAGTCTCTCTGTAGACACACAGCTCTAGTCTCTAGTCTCTCTGTAGACACACAGCTCTAGTCTCTAGTCTCTGTAGACACACAGCTCTAGTCTCTAGTCTCTCTGTAGACACACAGCTCTAGTCTCTAGTCTCTCTGTAGACACACAGCTCTAGTCTCTAGTCTCTCTGTAGACACACAGCTCTAGTCTCTAGTCTCTCTGTAGACACACAGCTCTAGTCTCTAGTCTCTGTAGACACACAGCTCTAGTATCTAGTCTCTCTGTAAACACACAGCTCTAGTCTCTAGTCTCTATGTAGACACAGCTCTTGTCTCTAGTCTCTAGTCTCTCTGTAGACACACAGCTCTAGTCTCTAGTCTCCCTGTAGACACACAGCTCTAGTCTCTAGTCTCTCTGTAGACACACAGCTCTAGTCTCTAGTCTCTCTGTAGACACACAGCTCTAGTCTCTAGTCTCTGTAGACACACAGCTCTAGTATCTAGTCTCTCTGTAAACACACAGCTCTAGTCTCTAGTCTCTATGTAGACACAGCTCTTGTCTCTAGTCTCTAGTCTCTCTGTAGACACACAGCTCTAGTCTCTAGTCTCTAGTCTCTCTGTAGACACACAGCTCTAGTCTCTAGTCTCTAGTCTCTGTAGACACACAGCTCTAGTCTCTAGTCTCTCTGTAAACACACAGCTCTAGTCTCTAGTCTCTCTGTAGACACACAGCTCTAGTCTCTAGTCTCTCTGTAGACACACAGCTCTAGTCTCTAGTCTCTCTGTAGACACACAGCTCTAGTCTCTAGTCTCTCTGTAGACACACAGCTCTAGTCTCTAGTCTCTAGTCTCTCTGTAAACACACAGCTCTAGTCTCTAGTCTCTAGTCTCTCTGTAGACACACAGCTCTAGTCTCTAGTCTCTAGTCTCTGTAGACACACAGCTCTAGTCTCTAGTCTATCTGTAGACACACAGCTCTAGTCTCTCGTCTCTCTGTAGACACAGCTCTAGTCTCTAGTCTCTCTGTAGACACACAGCTCTAGTCTCTAGTCTCTCTGTAGACACACAGCTCTAGTCTCTAGTCTCTCTGTAAACACACAGCTCTAGTCTCTAGTCTCTCTGTAGACACACAGCTCTAGTCTCTAGTCTCTGTAGACACACAGCTCTAGTCTCTAGTCTCTCTGTAAACACACAGCTCTAGTCTCTAGTCTCTCTGTAGACACACAGCTCTAGTCTCTAGTCTCTCTGTAGACACACAACTCTAGTCTCTAGTCTCTCTGTAAACACACAGCTCTAGTCTCTAGTCTCTCTGTAGACACACAGCTCTGGTCTCTAGTCTCTCTGTAGACACACAGCTCTAGTCTCTAGTCTCTGTAGACACACAGCTCTAGTCTCTAGTCTCTCTGTAGACACACAGCTCTAGTCTCTAGTCTCTCTGTAGACACACAGCTCTAGTCTCTAGTCTCTGTAGACACACAGCTCTAGTCTCTAGTCTCTCTGTAGACACACAGCTCTAGTCTCTAGTCTCTCTGTAGACACACAGCTCTAGTCTCTCTGTAGACACACAGCTCTAGTCTCTAGTCTCTAGTCTCTGTAGACACACAGCTCTAGTCTCTAGTCTCTCTGTAGACACACAGCTCTAGTCTCTCTGTAGACACACAGCTCTAGTCTCTAGTCTCTCTGTAGACACACAGCTCTAGTCTCTAGTCTCTCTGTAGACACACAGCTCTAGTATCTAGTCTCTGTAGACACACAGCTCTAGTCTCTAGTCTCTCTGTAAACACACAGCTCTAGTCTCTAGTCTCTCTGTAGACACACAGCTCTAGTCTCTCTGTAGACACACAGCTCTAGTCTCTAGTCTCTCTTTAGACACACAGCTATAGTCTCTAGTCTCTCTGTAGACACACAGCTCTAGTCTCTAGTCTCTCTGTAGACACACAGCTCTAGTCTCTAGTCTCTAGGCTCTGTAGACACACAGCTCTAGTCTCTAGTCTCTCTGTAGACACACATCTCTAGTCTCTAGTCTCTCTGTAGACACACAGCTCTAGTCTCTAGTCTCTCTGTAGACACACATCTCTAGTCTCTAGTCTCTCTGTAGACACACAGCTAAAGTCTCTAGTCTCTGTAGACACACAGCTCTAGTCTCTAGTCTCTGTAGACACACAGCTCTAGTCTCTAGTCTCTCTGTAGACACACAGCTCTAGTCTCTAGTCTCTAGTCTCTCTGTAGACACACAGCTCTAGTCTCTAGTCTCTCTGTAGACACACAGCTCTAGTCTCTAGTCTCTCTGTAGACACACAGCTCTAGTCTCTAGTCTCTCTGTAGACACACAGCTCTAGTCTCTAGTCTCTCTGTAGACACACAGCTCTAGTCTCTAGTCTCTCTGTAGACACACAGCTCTAGTCTCTAGTCTCTAGTCTCTGTAGACACACAGCTCTAGTCTCTCGTCTCTAGTCTCTCTGTAGACACTCTAGTCTCTAGTCTCTGTAGACACACAGCTCTAGTCTCTAGTCTCTAGTCTCTGTAGACACACAGCTCTAGTCTCTCGTCTCTAGTCTCTCTGTAGACACTCTAGTCTCTAGTCTCTCTGTAGACACACAGCTCTAGTCTCTAGTCTCTCTGTAGACACACAGCTCTAGTCTCTAGTCTCTCTGTAGACACACAGCTCTAGTCTCTAGTCTCTGTAGACACACAGCTCTAGTCTCTAGTCTCTCTGTAGACACACAGCTCTAGTCTCTAGTCTCTCTGTAGACACACAGCTCTAGTCTCTAGTCTCTGTAGACACACAGCTCTAGTCTCTAGTCTCTCTGTAGACACACAGCTCTAGTCTCTAGTCTCTGTAGAGACACAGCTCTAGTCTCTCTGTAGACACACAGCTCTAGTCTCTAGTCTCTCTGTAAACACACAGCTCTAGTCTCTATTCTCTCTGTAGACACACAGCTCTAGTCTCTAGTCTCTCTGTAGACACACAGCTCTAGTCTCTAGTCTCTCTGTAGACACACAGCTCTAGTCTCTAGTCTCTCTGTAGACACACAGCTCTAGTCTCTAGTCTCTAGTAGACACACAGCTCTAGTCTCTAGTCTCTCTGTAAACACACAGCTCTAGTCTCTAGTCTCTCTGTAGACACACAGCTCTAGTCTCTAGTCTCTCTGTAGACACACAGCTCTAGTCTCTGTAGACACACAGCTCTAGTCTCTAGTCTCTCTGTAGACACACAGCTCTAGTCTCTAGTCTCTCTGTAGACACACAGCTCTAGTCTCTAGTCTCTGTAGACACACAGCTCTAGTCTCTAGTCTCTCTGTAGACACACAGCTCTAGTCTCTAGTCTCTCTGTAGACACACAGCTCTAGTCTCTAGTCTCTCTGTAGACACACAGCTCTAGTCTCTAGTCTCTCTGTAGACACACAGCTCTAGTCTCTAGTCTCTGTAGACACACAGCTCTAGTATCTAGTCTCTCTGTAAACACACAGCTCTAGTCTCTAGTCTCTATGTAGACACAGCTCTTGTCTCTAGTCTCTAGTCTCTCTGTAGACACACAGCTCTAGTCTCTAGTCTCTAGTCTCTCTGTAGACACACAGCTCTAGTCTCTAGTCTCTAGTCTCTGTAGACACACAGCTCTAGTCTCTAGTCTCTCTGTAAACACACAGCTCTAGTCTCTAGTCTCTCTGTAGACACACAGCTCTAGTCTCTAGTCTCTCTGTAGACACACAGCTCTAGTCTCTAGTCTCTCTGTAGACACACAGCTCTAGTCTCTAGTCTCTCTGTAGACACACAGCTCTAGTCTCTAGTCTCTAGTCTCTCTGTAAACACACAGCTCTAGTCTCTAGTCTCTAGTCTCTCTGTAGACACACAGCTCTAGTCTCTAGTCTCTAGTCTCTGTAGACACACAGCTCTAGTCTCTAGTCTATCTGTAGACACACAGCTCTAGTCTCTCGTCTCTCTGTAGACACAGCTCTAGTCTCTAGTCTCTCTGTAGACACACAGCTCTAGTCTCTAGTCTCTCTGTAGACACACAGCTCTAGTCTCTAGTCTCTCTGTAAACACACAGCTCTAGTCTCTAGTCTCTCTGTAGACACACAGCTCTAGTCTCTAGTCTCTGTAGACACACAGCTCTAGTCTCTAGTCTCTCTGTAGACACACAGCTCTAGTCTCTAGTCTCTCTGTAGACACACAGCTCTAGTCTCTAGTCTCTAGTCTCTCTGTAGACACACAGCTCTAGTCTCTAGTCTCTCTGTAGACACACAGCTCTAGTCTCTAGACTCTCTGTAGACACACAGCTCTAGTCTCTAGTCTCTCTGTAGACACACAGCTCTAGTCTCTAGTCTCTCTGTAGACACACATCTCTAGTCTCTAGTCTCTAGTCTCTCTGTAGACACACAGCTCTAGTCTCTAGTCTCTAGTCTCTCTGTAAACACACAGCTCTAGTCTCTAGTCTCTCTGTAGACACACAGCTCTAGTCTCTAGTCTCTCTGTAGACACACATCTCTAGTCTCTAGTCTCTAGTCTCTCTGTAGACACACAGCTCTAGTCTCTAGTCTCTAGTCTCTCTGTAAACACACAGCTCTAGTCTCTAGTCTCTCTGTAGACACACAGCTCTAGTCTCTAGTCTCTAGTCTCTCTGTAGACACACAGCTCTAGTCTCTAGTCTCTCTGTAGACACACATCTCTAGTCTCTAGTCTCTCTGTAGACACACATCTCTAGTCTCTAGTCTATCTGTAAACACACAGCTCTAGTCTCTAGTCTCTCTGTAGACACACAGCTCTAGTCTCTAGTCTCTCTGTAGACACACAGCTCTAGTCTCTAGTCTATCTGTAGACACACAGCTCTAGTCTCTAGTATCTCTGTAGACACACAGCTCTAGTATCTAGTCTCTCTGTAGACACACAGCTCTAGTCTCTAGTCTCTAGTAGACACACAGCTCTAGTCTCTAGTCTCTCTGTAGACACACAGCTCTAGTCTCTAGTCTCTCTGTAGACACACAGCTCTAGTCTCTAGTCTCTGTAGACACACAGCTCTAGTCTCTAGTCTCTCTGTAGACACACAGCTCTAGTCTCTAGTCTCTCTGTAGACACACAGCTCTAGTCTCTAGTCTCTCTGTAGACACACAGCTCTAGTCTCTAGTATCTCTGTAGACACACAGCTCTAGTCTCTAGTCTCTCTGTAGACACACAGCTCTAGTCTCTAGTCTCTCTGTAGACACACAGCTCTAGTCTCTAGTCTCTCTGTAGACACACAGCTCTAGTCTCTAGTCTCTAGTCTCTCTGTAGACACACAGCTCTAGTCTCTCTGTAGACACACAGCTCTAGTCTCTAGTCTCTCTGTAGACACACAACTCTAGTCTCTAGTCTCTCTGTAGACACACAACTCTAGTCTCTAGTCTCTCTGTAGACACACAGCTCTAGTCTCTAGTAGACACACAGCTCTAGTCTCTAGTCTCTCTGTAGACACACAACTCTAGTCTCTAGTCTCTCTGTAAACACACAGCTCTAGTCTCTAGTCTCTCTGTAGACACACAGCTCTAGTCTCTAGTCTCTCTGTAGACACACAACTCTAGTCTCTAGTCTCTCTGTAAACACACAGCTCTAGTCTCTAGTCTCTCTGTAGACACACAGCTCTGGTCTCTAGTCTCTCTGTAGACACACAGCTCTAGTCTCTAGTCTCTGTAGACACACAGCTCTAGTCTCTAGTCTCTCTGTAGACACACAGCTCTAGTCTCTAGTCTCTCTGTAGACACACAGCTCTAGTCTCTAGTCTCTGTAGACACACAGCTCTAGTCTCTAGTCTCTCTGTAGACACACAGCTCTAGTCTCTAGTCTCTCTGTAGACACACAGCTCTAGTCTCTCTGTAGACACACAGCTCTAGTCTCTAGTCTCTAGTCTCTGTAGACACACAGCTCTAGTCTCTAGTCTCTCTGTAGACACACAGCTCTAGTCTCTCTGTAGACACACAGCTCTAGTCTCTAGTCTCTCTGTAGACACACAGCTCTAGTCTCTAGTCTCTCTGTAGACACACAGCTCTAGTATCTAGTCTCTGTAGACACACAGCTCTAGTCTCTAGTCTCTCTGTAAACACACAGCTCTAGTCTCTAGTCTCTCTGTAGACACACAGCTCTAGTCTCTCTGTAGACACACAGCTCTAGTCTCTAGTCTCTCTTTAGACACACAGCTATAGTCTCTAGTCTCTCTGTAGACACACAGCTCTAGTCTCTAGTCTCTCTGTAGACACACAGCTCTAGTCTCTAGTCTCTAGGCTCTGTAGACACACAGCTCTAGTCTCTAGTCTCTCTGTAGACACACAGCTCTAGTCTCTAGTCTCTCTGTAGACACACAGCTCTAGTCTCTAGTCTCTCTGTAGACACACATCTCTAGTCTCTAGTCTCTCTGTAGACACACAGCTAAAGTCTCTAGTCTCTGTAGACACACAGCTCTAGTCTCTAGTCTCTGTAGACACACAGCTCTAGTCTCTAGTCTCTCTGTAGACACACAGCTCTAGTCTCTAGTCTCTAGTCTCTCTGTAGACACACAGCTCTAGTCTCTAGTCTCTCTGTAGACACACAGCTCTAGTCTCTAGTCTCTCTGTAGACACACAGCTCTAGTCTCTAGTCTCTCTGTAGACACACAGCTCTAGTCTCTAGTCTCTCTGTAGACACACAGCTCTAGTCTCTAGTCTCTCTGTAGACACACAGCTCTAGTCTCTAGTCTCTAGTCTCTGTAGACACACAGCTCTAGTCTCTCGTCTCTAGTCTCTCTGTAGACACTCTAGTCTCTAGTCTCTGTAGACACACAGCTCTAGTCTCTAGTCTCTAGTCTCTGTAGACACACAGCTCTAGTCTCTCGTCTCTAGTCTCTCTGTAGACACTCTAGTCTCTAGTCTCTGTAGACACACAGCTCTAGTCTCTAGTCTCTGTAGACACACAGCTCTAGTCTCTCTGTAGACACACAGCTCTAGTCTCTAGTCTCTCTGTAGATACACAGCTCTAGTCTCTAGTCTCTCTGTAGACACACAGCTCTAGTCTCTAGTCTCTCTGTAAACACACAGCTCTAGTCTCTAGTCTATCTGTAAACACACAGCTCTAGTCTCTCTGTAGACACACAGCTCTAGTCTCTAGTCTCTCTGTAAACACACAGCTCTAGTCTCTCTGTAGACACACAGCTCTAGTCTCTAGTCTCTCTGTAGACACACAGCTCTAGTCTCTAGTCTCTGTAGACACACAGCTCTAGTCTCTCGTCTCTAGTCTCTCTGTAGACACACAGCTCTAGTCTCTAGTCTCTCTGTAGACACACAGCTCTAGTCTCTAGTCTCTAGTCTCTCTGTAAACACACAGCTCTAGTCTCTCTGACTAGAGTTTTGTTCGTACCAACTGTTGGTGCATTTAATGTATATGACCGTCAGTCACTCATAGACATTGGATTACGGGAAACTTATCAACTGGATTACTCACTGGATCAGCTTTCCGAACCGCATCAATGGCCTGAAGAAATTCTCCGGAGATCAGGACCAGATCCTTTGTTCCTAGACCCCAGGAACAGAGGAACCAGACGGCGAGGGAAGAGGGCTGGGATCCGTAACAGGCTGAGATCCAGACGCCACCGTACACCACTGCCCAGTATATTGCTAGCCAATGTACAATCAATTGACAATAAACTGGATGACATCCGAGCAAGGATTCAATATCAAAGAGACGTTAGGGACTGCAACGTCCTCTGCTTCACCGAGACGTGGTTGACGCCGGACGTCCCAGACCACGCAATTCAACCGGCTGATCACTTCTTTATCCATCGCAAGGATCGGACATCATCAGAGTCCGGTAAACAACGTGGAGGAGGTATTGCCTTCATGTTTAACAAAAATTGGAGCGACCCAACTAACGTGAAGGAATTATCCAACCACTGCTCCCCAGAACTGGAATATATAACCATCAAGTGTCGTCCTTTCTTCCTCCCGAGGGAGTTAACGGCGATCGTCCTGGTCGGAGTGTATATTCTACCGCAAGCCAGCAACAAGGTTGCACTCTCCAGACTACACGACGAGGTAAATAGAATCCAAGTGGCGAATGTTAACGCCGCCATTTTAGTTCTGGGAGATTTCAATAGCGCCAATCTCAGAAAGGTATTGCCTGACTTCTATCAGCATGTGACTTGCAACACCAGAGGCGGTAACATCCTAGATCACTGTTACACGCAATTTAAAGGTGGCTACAAGGCTCATTCTGATAGTGGCTTTGGTAAGTCAGATCACGCATCCATTTTTCTTTCACCAAAGTACAGACAGAGAATTAAAAGTACTCCCGTAGTCTCGCGAGAGGTGCAGAAATGGGATATGACGTCAGAGGAGACGATCCGGTCAGTGTTTCACCACACAGACTGGATTGTGTTTCGCGACACAGATAACATTAATGCCTACACGGAGACAGTGCTGGACTATGTTTGTACTAGGGTGAAAGAAACAATCCCCACTACCAAAATGAAAGTTTACCCAAATCAAAAACCCTGGGTAGACAAATCCGTCCGTGAAGCTCTGAGAGAGCGCACCAAAGCATACAGCGACGGCCTAGAGGCAGGCAACATGAATGACCACAAGGTGGCGCGATACAACGTAAGGAGGACAGTGTCAGAGGCCAAACGACGCTACAGGGATAAAATTGAACTCCAGTTTGAACAAGCTGACTCTAGAGCTATGTGGCAGGGGCTCAAAACGATGACAGACTACAAAGGCGCCTCCCTCAAACTGAACAGTGACATCTCCTTAGCAAATGACCTCAATACCTTCTATGCGAGGTTTGATGCTGGTAATAACAACACCAGCTCACAAGCCTCGGCAATGGGGGGGGGGGGGTCGGCTGCTGATGGAGGCGCAGTGTTCAGGGTAACAGAGCATGAGGTGAGGCGGACCTTTAAAAAAGTGAATATCAGGAAGGCAGCAGGTCCAGACGGCATCCCCGGCCGCGTCCTAAAAGTCTGTGCCGACCAACTGGCCCCAGTATTCACTGACATATTTAACCTGTCCTTAGAACAGGCTGTCATCCCCACCTGCCTGAAGAAGTCCACTATTATCCCTGTACCCAAAAAATCCAAGCCTGCTTGCCTCAACGACTACCGCCCTGTAGCTCTCACCTCCATAGCCATGAAGTGCTTCGAGAAGCTAGTAAAGGGCTACATCTGCTCCTCCCTCCCCATCAACATGGACCCCCTGCAATTTGCATACCGCCCCAACAGGTCCACGGAGGACGCCATATCCCATGTGCTGCACACAGCAGCATCACACCTGGACAAGAGGCAGGGGAACTATGTGAGAATGCTATTCATCGACTACAGCTCGGCATTCAATACCATAGTCCCCTCCATACTCATAGACAAGCTCAGGGACCTGGGCTTGGGCTATGACCTCTGCCAGTGGGTCTTGGACTTCCTGACTGGCAGACCCCAGGTGGTGAGAGCAGGCAACTGCACCTCCTCATCCATCACCCTCAACATAGGGGCCCCCCAGGGCTGTGTTCTGAGTCCCCTCCTCTACTCCCTGTACACACACGACTGTGTGGCTCAGCGGAGTAGCAATACAATCGTCAAATTTGCTGACGACACAGTGGTGGTGGGCCTGATCTCTGCCAACGACGAGAGGGCCTACCTGGAAGAGGTCAAGGTCCTGGCGGGATGGTGCCAGGAAAACAGCCTCTCCCTGAACGTCAGCAAAACAAAGGAGATGATTGTGGACTTCAGGAGGTTGGGGGTCAAGGACTACAGCCCCCTCAGCATCGACGGGGCACCGGTTGAGAGAGTCAACAGCTTTAAGTACCTCGGAGCCTACATATCCGAGGACTTGACATGGACCACACACATTAACAGTGTTGTGAAGAAGGCACGACAACGCCTCTACTTCCTCAGGCGCCTAAGGAAGTTCCAAGTCAGCCAGAAGATCCTTAAGAACTTCTACTCATGTACAATAGAGAGCATCTTGACCGGCAACATCACCTCCTGGTTTGGGAATAGCACTGCACAAGACCAAAGCAGACTACAAAGAGTGACACGTTCAGCCGAACGCACAATTGGAGGGGGGCTCCCCACCCTCCAGAACATTTACTACAAGCGTTGCAAGGGCAAGGCTAAGAGAATCATTAAAGACTCCAGTCACCCGAACAACTGCCTCTTTGAACTGCTGCGGTCAGGCAAGCGATACAGGAGTCTCAAGGCGAGCACAGAAAGACTCAGAAGAAGCTTCTATCCCCAGGCCATCAGGCTGCTAAACGAACAATGAATGAACACTACACAACAACAACCACCAAACGCACATAGCACACACATCCACACGCACACACTCACTTTAAACAAACACACTGTAGCACCCACTCCACACACTTATAGCACACACCCACTTTAAACAAACACACTGTAGCACCCACTCCCCACACTTTATATTTATGGATGAAGGATTGCACTACAACTCGTACACCTTACTGTAAATTGTACCTAAAATTGTACCTCATCCCATTTCTGCTTTGCACTAGATAGTACTGTACATTAGTACACTGCATAGTATTGTGTATTGTATATTATATGGTAACTCAGAACATTGTACATATGTCTATACCGAACACTGTGACCTCATTTTCTTCTTCTAAATTCATGCTATATTATGTTATTATGTTATTTGATACTATCTTGTCTAGCACAGTCTCTGGAGCGTAACAGTAAGAAGCATTTTGTATGAAAGTATTCTGTACTTCTGTATGACAACTATTAAAGAACTTGAACTTGAACTCTGTAAACACACAGCTCTAGTCTCTAGTCTCTCTGTAGACACACAGCTCTAGTCTCTAGTATCTGTAGACACACAGCTCTAGTCTCTCGTCTCTAGTCTCTCTGTAGACACACAGCTCTAGTCTCTAGTCTCTCTGTAGACACACAGCTCTAGTCTCTAGTCTCTCTGTAGACACACAGCTCTAGTCTCTAGTCTCTCTGTAGACACACAGCTCTAGTCTCTAGTCTCTCTGTAGACACACAGCTCTAGTCTCTAGTCTCTCTGTAGACACACAGCTCTAGTATCTAGTCTCTCTGTAAACACACAGCTCTAGTCTCTAGTCTCTCTGTAAACACACAGCTCTAGTCTCTAGTCTCTCTGTAAACACACAGCTCTAGTCTCTAGTCTCTCTGTAGACACACAGCTCTAGTCTCTAGTCTCTCTGTAGACACACAGCTCTAGTCTCTAGTCTCTCTGTAGACACACAGCTCTAGTCTCTAGTCTCTAGTCTCTAGTAGACACACAGCTCTAGTCTCTCTGTAGACACACAGCTCTGGTCTCTAGTCTCTCTGTAAACACACAGCTCTAGTCTCTAGTCTCTCTGTAGACACACAGCTCTAGTCTCTAGTCTCTCTGTAGACACACAGCTCTAGTCTCTAGTCTCTCTGTAGACACACAGCTCTAGTCTCTAGTCTCTAGTCTCTAGTAGACACACAGCTCTAGTCTCTCTGTAGACACACAGCTCTGGTCTCTAGTCTCTCTGTAGACACACAGCTCTAGTCTCTAGTCTCTCTGTAGACACACAGCTCTAGTCTCTAGTCTCTCTGTAGACACACAGCTCTAGTCTCTAGTCTCTAGTCTCTCTGTAGACACACAGCTCTAGTCTCTAGTCTCTCTGTAGACACACAGCTCTAGTCTCTAGTCTCTGTAGACACACAGCTCTAGTCTCTAGTCTCTCTGTAGACACACAGCTCTAGTCTCTAGTCTCTCTGTAGACACACAGCTCTAGTCTCTAGTCTCTCTGTAGACACACAGCTCTAGTCTCTAGTCTCTCTGTAGACACACAGCTCTAGTCTCTAGTCTCTAGTCTCTGTAGACACACAGCTCTAGTCTCTAGTCTCTCTGTAGACACACAGCTCTAGTCTCTAGTCTCTCTGTAAACACACAGCTCTAGTCTCTTGTCTCTAGTCTCTCTGTAGACACACAGCTCTAGTCTCTAGTCTCTCTGTAGACACACAGCTCTAGTCTCTAGTCTCTCTGTAGACACACAGCTCTAGTCTCTAGTCTCTCTGTAGACACACAGCTCTAGTCTCTAGTCTCTCTGTAGACACACAGCTCTAGTCTCTAGTCTCTCTGTAGACACACAGCTCTAGTCTCTAGTCTCTCTGTAGACACACAGCTCTAGCCTCTAGTCTCTCTGTAGACACACAGCTCTAGTCTCTCTGTAGACACACAGCTCTAGTCTCTAGTATCTCTGTAGACACACAGCTCTAGCCTCTAGTCTCTAGTCTCTCTGTAGACACACAGCTCTAGTCTCTAGTCTCTCTGTAGACACACAGCTCTAGTCTCTAGTCTCTCTGTAGACACACAGCTCTAGTCTCTCTGTAGACACACAGCTCTAGTCTCTAGTCTCTCTGTAGACACACAGCTCTAGTCTCTAGTCTCTAGTCTCTCTGTAGACACACAGCTCTAGTCTCTAGTCTCTCTGTAGACACACAGCTCTAGTCTCTAGTCTCTCTGTAGACACACAGCTCTAGTCTCTAGTCTCTCTGTAGACACACAGCTCTAGTCTCTAGTCTCTCTGTAGACACACAGCTCTAGTCTCTAGTCTCTCTGTAGACACACAGCTCTAGTCTCTAGTCTCTGTAGACACACAGCTCTAGTCTCTAGTCTCTAGTAGACACACAGCTCTAGTCTCTAGTCTCTCTGTAAACACACAGCTCTAGTCTCTAGTCTCTCTGAAGACACACAGCTCTAGTCTCTAGTCTCTCTGTAGACACACAGCTCTAGTCTCTAGTCTCTCTGTAGACACACAGCTCTAGTCTCTAGTCTCTATGTAGACACACAGCTCTAGTCTCTAGTCTCTGTAGACACACAGCTCTAGTCTCTAGTCTCTAGTCTCTGTAGACACACAGCTCTAGTCTCTAGTCTCTCTGTAGACACACAGCTCTAGCCTCTAGTCTCTCTGTAGACACACAGCTCTAGTCTCTAGTCTCTCTGTAGACACACAGCTCTAGTCTCTAGTCTCTCTGTAGACACACAGCTCTAGTCTCTAGTCTCTCTGTAGACACACAGCTCTAGTCTCTAGTCTCTCTGTAGACACACAGCTCTAGTCTCTAGTCTCTCTGTAGACACACAGCTCTAGTCTCTAGTCTCTCTGTAGACACACGGCTCTAGTCTCTAGTCTCTAGTCTCTGTAGACACACAGCTCTAGTCTCTAGTCTCTCTGTAAACACTCAGCTCTAGTCTCTCTGTAGACACACAGCTCTAGTCTCTAGTCTCTCTGTAGACACACAGCTCTAGTCTCTAGTCTCTAGTCTCTCTGTAGACACACAGCTCTAGTCTCTAGTCTCTCTGTAGACACACAGCTCTCTCTCTGTAGACACACAGCTCTAGTCTCTAGTCTCTCTGTAGACACACAGCTCTAGTTTCTAGTCTCTCTGTAGACACACAGCTCTAGTCTCTAGTCTCTCTGTAGACACACAGCTCTAGTCTCTAGTCTCTAGTCTCTCTGTAGACACACAGCTCTAGTCTCTAGTCTCTAGTCTCTCTGTAGAAACACAGCTCTAGTCTCTAGTCTCTCTGTAGACACACAGCTCTAGTCTCTAGTCTCTCTGTAGACACACAGCTCTAGTCTCTAGTCTCTCTGTAAACACACAGCTCTAGTCTCTAGTATCTAGTCTCTCCGTAAACACACAGCTCTAGTCTCTAGTCTCTCTGTAGACACACAGCTCTAGTCTCTAGTATCTAGTCTCTCTGTAGACACACAGCTCTAGTCTCTCTGTAGACACACAGCTCTAGTCTCTAGTATCTAGTCTCTAGTCTCTAGTAGACACACAGCTCTAGTCTCTAGTCTCTCTGTAGACACACAGCTCTAGTCTCTAGTCTCTCTGTAGACACACAGCTCTAGTCTCTCTGTAGACACACAGCTCTAGTCTCTAGTCTCTCTGTAGACACACAGCTCTAGTCTCTAGTCTCTCTGTAGACACACAGCTCTAGTCTCTAGACTCTAGTCTCTCTGTAGACACACAGCTCTAGTCTCTAGTCTCTCTGTAGACACACAGCTCTAGTCTCTAGTCTCTCTGTAGACACACAGCTCTAGTCTCTAGTCTCTCTGTAGACACACAGCTCTAGTCTCTAGTCTCTCTGTAGACACACAGCTCTAGTCTCTAGTCTCTCTGTAGACACACAGCTCTAGTCTCTCTGTAGACACACAGCTCTAGTCTCTAGTCTCTAGTCTCTGTAGACACACAGCTCTAGTCTCTAGTCTCTCTGTAGACACACAGCTCTAGTCTCTAGTCTCTCTGTAAACACACAGCTCTAGTCTCTAGTCTCTAGTCTCTCTGTAGACACACAGCTCTAGTCTCTAGTCTCTCTGTAGACACACAGCTCTAGTCTTTAGTCTCTCTGTAGACACACAGCTCTAGTCTCTAGTCTCTCTGTAGACACACAGCTCTAGTCTCTAGTCTCTAGTCTCTCTGTAGACACACAGCTCTAGTCTCTAGTCTCTCTGTAGACACACAGCTCTAGTCTCTAGTCTCTCTGTAGACACACAGCTCTAGTCTCTAGTCTCTAGTCTCTCTGTAGACACACAGCTCTAGTCTCTAGTCTCTCTGTAAACACACAGCTCTAGTCTCTAGTATCTAGTCTCTCCGTAAACACACAGCTCTAGTCTCTAGTCTCTCTGTAGACACACAGCTCTAGTCTCTAGTATCTAGTCTCTCTGTAGACACACAGCTCTAGTCTCTCTGTAGACACACAGCTCTAGTCTCTAGTATCTAGTCTCTAGTCTCTAGTAGACACACAGCTCTAGTCTCTAGTCTCTCTGTAGACACACAGCTCTAGTCTCTAGTCTCTCTGTAGACACACAGCTCTAGTCTTTAGTCTCTCTGTAGACACACAGCTCTAGTCTCTAGTCTCTCTGTAGACACACAGCTCTAGTCTCTAGTCTCTCTGTAGACACACAGCTCTAGTATCTAGACTCTCTGTAGACACACAGCTCTAGTCTCTAGTCTCTCTGTAGACACACAGCTCTAGTCTCTAGTCTCTCTGTAGACACACAGCTCTAGTCTCTCTGTAGACACACAGCTCTAGTCTCTAGTCTCTAGTCTCTGTAGACACACAGCTCTAGTCTCTAGTCTCTCTGTAGACACACAGCTCTAGTCTCTAGTCTCTCTGTAAACACACAGCTCTAGTCTCTAGTCTCTAGTCTCTCTGTAGACACACAGCTCTAGTCTCTAGTCTCTCTGTAGACACACAGCTCTAGTCTCTAGTCTCTCTGTAGACACACAGCTCTAGTCTCTAGTCTCTCTGTAAACACACAGCTCTAGTCTCTTGTCTCTAGTCTCTCTGTAGACACACAGCTCTAGTCTCTAGTCTCTCTGTAGACACACAGCTCTAGTCTCTAGTCTCTCTGTAGACACACAGCTCTAGTCTCTAGTCTCTAGTCTCTCTGTAGACACACAGCTCTAGTCTCTAGTCTCTAGTCTCTCTGTAGACACACAGCTCTAGTCTCTAGTCTCTCTGTAGACACACAGCTCTAGTCTCTAGTCTCTAGTCTCTCTGTAGACACACAGCTCTAGTCTCTAGTCTCTCTGTAAACACACAGCTCTAGTCTCTAGTATCTAGTCTCTCCGTAAACACACAGCTCTAGTCTCTAGTCTCTCTGTAGACACACAGCTCTAGTCTCTAGTATCTAGTCTCTCTGTAGACACACAGCTCTAGTCTCTCTGTAGACACACAGCTCTAGTCTCTAGTATCTAGTCTCTAGTCTCTAGTAGACACACAGCTCTAGTCTCTAGTCTCTCTGTAGACACACAGCTCTAGTCTCTAGTCTCTCTGTAGACACACAGCTCTAGTCTTTAGTCTCTCTGTAGACACACAGATCTAGTCTCTAGTCTCTCTGTAGACACACAGCTCTAGTCTCTAGTCTCTCTGTAAACACACAGCTCTAGTCTCTAGTATCTAGTCTCTCCGTAAACACACAGCTCTAGTCTCTAGTCTCTCTGTAGACACACAGCTCTAGTCTCTAGTATCTAGTCTCTCTGTAGACACACAGCTCTAGTCTCTCTGTAGACACACAGCTCTAGTCTCTAGTATCTAGTCTCTAGTCTCTAGTAGACACACAGCTCTAGTCTCTAGTCTCTCTGTAGACACACAGCTCTAGTCTCTAGTCTCTCTGTAGACACACAGCTCTAGTCTTTAGTCTCTCTGTAGACACACAGCTCTAGTCTCTAGTCTCTCTGTAGACACACAGCTCTAGTCTCTAGTCTCTCTGTAAACACACAGCTCTACTGTCTAGTCTCTTGTCTCTCTGTCTACACACAGGTCAGGTGACGTCTCACAGACCTATAGCAGCAGGGTTCCTCTACACACAGTAATGTTGTGACCGCACGCCCCGGTGTCATCTTACTGTTCCAACACACGGGCAGCCGCTCTAATCTACCTATCATTACGCACCGCACACACGCCGAACGTGAGCGCTCCGAACAGAAGCGAACATATTAGTGCCTGGAGTGCAATTAAACAAGACGCAGTGAAGCGTGACGTTCCCCCCCTGCCTTGCACCAGGTAGGGGGATGTAATAGCCTGTGTTGGATCACGCCC
The DNA here is from genome assembly GCF_963971535.1 of Notolepis coatsorum. Taxonomy (NCBI): domain Eukaryota; kingdom Metazoa; phylum Chordata; class Actinopteri; order Aulopiformes; family Paralepididae; genus Notolepis; species Notolepis coatsorum. The sequence continues at coordinate 69,720,435 of NC_140165.1, forward strand.
CGCTCTCCTGAGTGTAATCAGGCCACGCTGGTCGTGGAGGAGCCGGAGCAGCGTGGTGCTCAGGTGTTGTCCTCAGCTGGCCCATATTGGTTAATTGAGCAGCTCTTATTTCTTACCCTCCTATAGCTACAAGAATCTCTTCGTTAAAAATAAAAAATAAACAATGACACTAAAGTGGATACGGCCTACCGGGGGAAGTACGGTGGTGACGCCAGGTGAGCACGGCCCAGGTTGAGTGGTTTCTCTCCGCTTCGAGTGTTGGCAACACCGCCACCCGCTATTTCCCGGCAATGCGCAACACCGCTGCGCGACACCGCTACGGCAAGCACATTTTTGTGCAAAACACTTCAAGCTTAAAAAGCTTTAAAGCGTAACCTTTTAAGTACTTAAAGCTTGGATCTGTTATGCCATGCAAACAGCGACCTCTATGCAACTTTGTCTACATTATTTGCTTTGGTCTGATGTGTGAGTTGCAGCTGTGTATTAATTTAGCTAGATGGCCAACTTGCTAAGCTGTAACAAGCTAATAGACATTCCAGCCCCCATCCCCTGCTTCAAAAGTTCTTTACTATGGAGACTGTATACATTTTTATATATTAAGTATGAACCATTGGATCAGCTCGAAACATTTCTTGATAAGTGTGCGTAAAACTATGAATAAAACAAACAAAAAAACGACGTAACGCAACGTGCGTCTCCCAGAGAAACACAGCTATCCAGTTTGTATTCCTTTTTATTTTCTATTTAACCTTTATTTAACAAGGCAGGTCAATTAAAAGCAAATTCTTATTTACAATGAAGGCCTATTGAAGGGAAGACAGTGGCTCGGTAGGTAGAGCAGTCGTCTGGCAATCCGGAGGTTCCCGGTTCGAGTCCCGCTCCTCTCGGGCAGCGTGTCAATGTGTCCTTGAGCAAGACACTTAACCCCTAACTGCTCCCGATGAGCAGGTTGGCACCTAGCTGCATGGTCGCCTCCGCCGTCGGTGTGTGAATGTGTGAGTGAGCCGGTGAAATGTGAGGAACACATTGTAAAGCGCTTTGGATAAAAGCTACTATATAAAAAAGCAGCCATTTACCATTTACCAAGGGACAGGGAAAGGAGGTTTGACCAAAGGAACACAGGGAACTTCTAGCAAGATCTTCTCTTGTAAGTCTTGTAACTCGAAACCCGAATCACGCAATAGGTTGAGTGTGGCGGCGATCGAAAGGCGGCAAATTAAACTTTCCAACCATGTATTGAATGATGGGGAGAAACGCAGGCCGGAGCCGACAGACGAGAGCAAAGTGCAGCACGTTATTAAGAGGTTAAATCCGGGCGCCAAGGTGGCGCACCACGTACAGCACTGCGGTGCAACACGGCCGTCCCGGGTTCGACTCCCGGACCCGGCGACCTTTGCCGAATGTCTTCCCCCTCTATCTCCCATACTTCCTCTCTCTCTCTGCCGGACTGCCCGGAGAAAAACAATACAAATCTACCAAAAACATAATAAAAAAAACCTTGTGTTGTGTTAATTACAGCTCAATGAAATGATAAGGTACCGGTCCCAATAAGATTCAACATCCCCAAGGACATCACGGTGGCCATGTTCAAACTCATTCACTCTCAATAACTGCATGAATGTGTGCAAAAGTGTTTAGAGTTCTTGACGCACGTACAATGAAAATGAACCAGCGTTGTTTCTTTTGGTGAAGTGCTCCTTTAAGTAAAGCAGTAGCCTGAATCCCTTCTCTACCGTTTCTGTTGAAGACAGTCCCGCGTCCCACAGTGCAGCAGTGCTCCCCCCTCCGACCCACTATATGATCTCAGTCGGAGCTGAGCTGTCACATTAGGCCATCATGAGATCGGCAAGATAATGTGCCAGATTAAATATGTATGGGTGAATTAGGCGATCTCAAGTATTCCATCATTTAAATTCAAATCGCTCCATCGCACGATACTGTCTCATTATTAGCGCTTTGAGGAATTAGCAGATAAAAACACTGTCACATGGACCAGATAGTGGGGCTAATTTGCCCCCTTGGATTTCTACCGCAGGGTCCCTCCTTTAAGATCTCATTCGGCAGGAAGAAGGGACACTGTAAAACTACGTGTCGAACGTCACTTGATACTCGATTCGTGAGATATCACCCCCCCCCCCCCCCCCCCCCCCCCCCACCCGGAGTCTGCACTCTCGAAAACTGAGATGTTGGAAATTGAAACGTTGCATTATGTTAAAGGACTATCCCGGAGAGAGGGTCCCTCTTGTCAAATTCCGTGCACATTCTGCGAATACGGTGTAGCCTATGTTTCCGTAGATTCTCAGCCTACGACTTCCACACTGCCGCTGATCGAAGAGGGGTGGAAGTATGCAGTACTGGTGATTTACCCTAATGTCACGAGTGCACGTTTTTACCATCGCTAACGTTATTGTACTCTGCTGCAAGCCGTTAAAAATGTGTCCGGTTCCGCTTCCATTCATTTGTGCTAAGCTAGGTTAGCTTGCAGCCGGAGAGCTTTCTCCTGAACGTACACAGAGAGGAAATTCGTGTTTATCTACCGGAAGGCAGGATATCCTAGAGGTAAAGAGGCCGGCCTGTATCCGAAAAGGTCGCTGGTTTGATCCCCGTTCCCGTCAGGAGGGTGTATTCTAGCTGTAAGCTGGTGACTGAAGGGTGGCTGATATTACATTTACAGTGCCCACCATCTGTGTGTGCCCTTGAGTGCCCTTGAGCAGGGCACTCCAAAACACTGCTCTAGGGGCTCTGCACTGCAGGCGACTCTGCGCTCTGACCTCTGACCTTTTTGATGAAATGCACATGTGTGAGAGGCTGTGTATGTATGTCACTAGGAGGTTTACGTGAAAAGACAAATGAAAATTGCCTTGTGTGCAATAAGACAATAAAAAAATGTATCTTCATGAGGCGGTAAGCGCTGTGTGTGTGTGTGTGTGTGTGTGTGTGTGTGTGTGTGTGTGTGTGTGTGTGTGTGTGTGTGTGTGTGTGTGTGTGTGTGTGTGTGTGTGTGTGTGTGTGTGTGTGTGTGTGTGTGTGTGTGTGTGTGAGTGCGTGCGTGCGTGCGTGCGTGCGTGTGTGTGTGTGTGTGTGTGTGTGTGTGTGTGTGTGAGTGTGTGTGTGTGTGTGTGTGTGTGTGTGTGTGTGTGTGTGTGTGTGTGTGTGTGTGTGTGTGTGTGTGTGTGTGTGTGTGTGTGTGTGTGTGTGTGTGTGTGTGTGTGTGTGTGTGTGTGTGTGTGTGTGTGTGTGTGTGTGTGTGTGTGTGTGTGTAAGCAGCTGGAACAGAAGGACTCGTGTCGTCTCCACGACCGGACATAAGGTGCTTCATGCTGCATATACTGGACATGTGGCGACTAGGATCTTCCCCTGTGTTTCCTGTTATTGTCTAATGACAATTACACACTGGGCTCACTTTTATGGAGTGGGAAGAAGTCACTGACTTGCATCCAAAGAAACCAATTATGCCCCCCCCCCCCCCCTCATTCAATAGAGGAAGATGTTGGATGTGGCCGTGCAGAGGAAATACTGAGTGTTGGTTCCCACAGCCCTATGTTTCCACAGCCCTATGTTTCCACAGCCCTATGTTCCCACAGCCCTATGTTAACACAGCCCTATGTTCCCACAGCCCTATGTTCCTACAGCCCTATGTTCCACAGCTCTATGTTCCCACAGCCCTATGTTCCCACAGCCCTATGTTCCCACAGCCCTATGTTCCCACAGCCCTATGTTCCCACAGCCCTATGTTCCCCCAGCCCTATGTTCCCACAGCCCTAAGTTAACACAGCCCTATGTTCCTACAGCCCTATGTTCCCACAGCCCTATGTTCCCACAGCCCTATGTTCCCCCAGCCCTATGTTCCCACAGCCCTAAGTTAACACAGCCCTATGTTCCTACAGCCCTATGTTTACACAGCCCTATGTTCCCACAGCCCTATGTTCCCACAGCCCTATGTTCCCACAGCCCTATGTTCCAACAGCCCTATGTTCCCACAGCCCTATGTTCTAACATCCCTATGTTCCCACAGCCCTATGTTCCAACAGCCCTATGTTCCAACAGCCCTATGTTCTAAGATCCCTATGTTCCCACAGATTATGTTCCCACAGCCCTATGTTCTCACAGCCCTATGTTCCTACAGCCCTATGTTCCCACAGCCCTATGTTCCCACAGCCATATGTTCCCACAGGCCTATGTTCCTACAACCCTATGTTCAAACAGACCTATGTTCCCACAGCCCTATGTTCCCACAGCCCTATGTTCCTACAGCCCTATGTTCCCACAGCCCTATGTTCCCACAGCCCTATGTTCCTACAGCCCTATGTTCCCACAGCCCTACGTTCCCCCATTTCTAAGAATGTTCCTCCCAAACTTGTCATCAAGTATGACGTCTAAGTTGTTCCATAGACAATGAATTGGTAATGATTTTTTAGATGACACTGTGAGCACCCATGGGTACAGTAGGTACACGTTCCTGGACAAACTCCTAATCAGGTCTCTGACTTCAAGGCCACCTAATCATCCCTTCCCCTTAATTGGCTGATATCAATCCATGTCTCCTGAGCCGTTCAGCCATTGTGTAGTGTGATGTCTGCCTGGTGCCAGTGTATGGTAGTCATTGTGTAGTGTGATGTGTGGCGGGTGCCAGTGTATGGTAGTCATTGTGTAGTGTGATGTGTGCCTGGTGCCAGTATATGGTAGTCATTGTGTAGTGTGATGTGTGGCGGGTGCCAGTGTATGGTAGTCATTGTGAAGTGTGATGTGTGCCAGTGTATGGTAGCCATTGTGTAGTGTGATGTGTGTCTGGTGCCAGTGTATGGTAGTCAGTGTGTAGTGTGATGTCTGCCTGGTGCCAGTGTATGGTAGTCATTGTGTAGTGTGATGTCTGCCTGGTGCCAGTGTATGGTAGTCATTGTGTAGTGTGATGTGTGCCTGGTGCCAGTGTATGGTAGTCATTGTGTAGTGTGATGTGTGCCTGGTGCCAGTGTATGGTAGTCATTGTGTAGTGTGATGTGTGTCTGGTGCCAGTGTATGGTAGTCATTGTGTAGTGTGATGTGTGTCTGGTGCCAGTGTATGGTAGCCATTGTGTAATGTGATGTGTGCCTGGTGCCAGTGTATGGTAGTCATTGTGTAGTGTGGTGTGTGCCTGGTGCCAGTGTATGGTAGTCATTGTGTAATGTGATGTGTGCCAGGTGCCAGTGTATGGTAGTCATTGTGTAGTGTGATGTGTGCCTGGTGCCAGTGTATGGCAGTCATTGTGTAGTGTGATGTGTGCCTGGTGCCAGTGTATGGTAGTCAGTGTGTAGTGTGATGTGTGTCTGGTGCCAGTGTATGGTAGTCTGTGTGTAGTGTGATGTGTGCCTGGTGCCAGTGTATGGTAGTCAGTGTGTAGTGTGATGTGTGCCAGTGTATGGTAGTCAGTGTGTAGTGTGATGTGTGTCTGGTGCCAGTGTATGGTAGTCAGTGTGTAGTGTGATGTGTGTCTGGTGCCAGTGTATGGTAGTCAGTGTGTAGTGTGATGTGTGCCTGGTGCTAGTGTATGGTAGTCAGTGTGTAGTGTGATGTGTGCCTGGTGCCAGTGTATGGTAGTCATTGTGTAGTGTGATGTGTGCCTGGTGCCAGTATATGGTAGTCAGTGTGTAGTTTGATGTGTGCCAAGTGCCAGTGTATGGTAGTCATTGTGTAGTGTGATGTGTGCCTGGTTCCAGTGTATGGCAGTCATTGTGTAGTGTGATGTGTGCCTGGTGCCAGTGTATGGTAGTCTGTGTGTAGTGTGATGTGTGTCTGGTGCCAGTGTATGGTAGTCAGTGTGTAGTGTGATGTGTGTCTGGTGCCAGTGTATGGTAGTCTGTGTGTAGTGTGATGTGTGCCTGGTGCCAGTGTATGGTAGTCAGTGTGTAGTGTGATGTGTGCCAGTGTATGGTAGTCAGTGTGTAGTGTGATGTGTGTATGGTGCCAGTGTATGGTAGTCAGTGTGTAGTGTAATGTGTGTCTGGTGCCAGTGTATGGTAGTCAGTGTGTAGTTTGATGTGTGTCTGGTGCCAGTGTATGGTAGTCATTGTGTAGTGTGATGTGTGCCTGGTGCCAGTGTATGGTAGTCAGTGTGTAGTGTGATGTGTGCCAGTGTATGGTAGTCAGTGTGTAGTGTGATGTGTGTCTGGTGCCAGTGTATGGTAGTCATTGTGTTGTGTGATGTGTGCCTGGTGCCAGAGTATGGTAGTCAGTGTGTAGTGTGATGTGTGCCTGGTGCCAGTGTATGGTAGTCATTGTGTAGTGTGATGTGTGCCTGGTGCCAGTGTATGGTAGTCATTGTGTAGTGTGATGTGTGCCGGGTGCCAGTGTATGGTAGTCAGTGTGTAGTTTGATGTGTGCCGGGTGCCAGTGTATGGTAGTCATTGTGTAATGTGATGTGTGCCTGGTGCCAGTGTATGGTAGTCAGTGTGTAATGTGATGTGTGCCTGGTGCCAGTGTATGGTAGTCATTGTGTAGTGTGATGTGTGCCGGGTGCCAGTGTATGGTAGTCAGTGTGTAGTTTGATGTGTGCCGGGTGCCAGTGTATGGTAGTCATTGTGTAATGTGATGTGTGCCTGGTGCCAGTGTATGGTAGTCATTGTGTAGTGTGATGTGTGCCTGGTGCCAGTGTATGGTAGTCAGTGTGTAGTGTGATGTGTGCCTGGTGCCAGTGTATGGCAGTCATTGTGTAGTGTGATGTGTGTCTGGTGCCAGTGTATGGTAGTCATTGTGTAGTGTGATGTGTGCCTGGTGCCAGTGTATGTTAGTCTGTGTGTAGTGTGATGTGTGTCTGGTGCCAGTGTATGGTAGTCTGTGTGTAGTGTGATGTGTGCCTGGTGCCAGTGTATGGTAGTCAGTGTGTAGTGTGATGTGTGCCAGTGTATGGTAGTCAGTGTGTAGTGTGATGTGTGTCTGGTGCCAGTGTATGGTAGTCAGTGTGTAGTGTGATGTGTGTCTGGTGCCAGTGTATGGTAGTCAGTGTGTAGTGTGATGTGTGCCTGGTGCCAGTGTATGGTAGTCAGTGTGTAGTGTGATCTGTGCCAGTGTATGGTAGTCAGTGTGTAGTGTGATGTGTGCCTTGTGCCAGTGTATGGTAGTCATTGTGTAGTGTGATGTGTGCCGGGTGCCAGTGTATGGTAGTCAGTGTGTAGTTTGATGTGTGCCGGGTGCCAGTGTATGGTAGTCATTGTGTAATGTGATGTGTGCCTGGTGCCAGTGTATGGTAGTCAGTGTGTAATGTGATGTGTGCCTGGTGCCAGTGTATGGTAGTCATTGTGTAGTGTGATGTGTGCCGGGTGCCAGTGTATGGTAGTCAGTGTGTAGTTTGATGTGTGCCGGGTGCCAGTGTATGGTAGTCATTGTGTAATGTGATGTGTGCCTGGTGCCAGTGTATGGTAGTCATTGTGTAGTGTGATGTGTGCCTGGTGCCAGTGTATGGTAGTCAGTGTGTAGTGTGATGTGTGCCTGGTGCCAGTGTATGGCAGTCATTGTGTAGTGTGATGTGTGTCTGGTGCCAGTGTATGGTAGTCATTGTGTAGTGTGATGTGTGCCTGGTGCCAGTGTATGTTAGTCTGTGTGTAGTGTGATGTGTGTCTGGTGCCAGTGTATGGTAGTCTGTGTGTAGTGTGATGTGTGCCTGGTGCCAGTGTATGGTAGTCAGTGTGTAGTGTGATGTGTGCCAGTGTATGGTAGTCAGTGTGTAGTGTGATGTGTGTCTGGTGCCAGTGTATGGTAGTCAGTGTGTAGTGTGATGTGTGTCTGGTGCCAGTGTATGGTAGTCAGTGTGTAGTGTGATGTGTGCCTGGTGCCAGTGTATGGTAGTCAGTGTGTAGTGTGATCTGTGCCAGTGTATGGTAGTCAGTGTGTAGTGTGATGTGTGCCTTGTGCCAGTGTATGGTAGTCATTGTGTAGTGTGATGTGTGCCGGGTGCCAGTGTATGGTAGTCAGTGTGTAGTTTGATGTGTGCCGGGTGCCAGTGTATGGTAGTCATTGTGTAATGTGATGTGTGCCTGGTGCCAGTGTATGGTAGTCATTGTGTAGTGTGATGTGTGCCTGGTGCCAGTGTATGGTAGTCAGTGTGTAGTGTGATGTGTGCCTGGTGCCAGTGTATGGCAGTCATTGTGTAGTGTGATGTGTGTCTGGTGCCAGTGTATGGTAGTCATTGTGTAGTGTGATGTGTGCCTGGTGCCAGTGTATGTTAGTCTGTGTGTAGTGTGATGTGTGTCTGGTGCCAGTGTATGGTAGTCTGTGTGTAGTGTGATGTGTGCCTGGTGCCAGTGTATGGTAGTCAGTGTGTAGTGTGATGTGTGCCAGTGTATGGTAGTCAGTGTGTAGTGTGATGTGTGTCTGGTGCCAGTGTATGGTAGTCAGTGTGTAGTGTGATGTGTGTCTGGTGCCAGTGTATGGTAGTCAGTGTGTAGTGTGATGTGTGCCTGGTGCCAGTGTATGGTAGTCAGTGTGTAGTGTGATCTGTGCCAGTGTATGGTAGTCAGTGTGTAGTGTGATGTGTGCCTTGTGCCTGTGTATGGTAGTCAGTGTGTAGTGTGATGTGTGCCTGGTGCCAGTGTATGGTAGTCAGTGTGTAGTGTGACGTGTGCCTGGTGCCAGTGTATGGTAGTCAGTGTGTAGTGTGACGTGTGCCTGGTGCCAGTGTATGGTCAGTGTGTAGTGTGATGTGTGCCTGGTGCCAGTGTATGGTAGTCAGTGTGTAGTGTGATGTGTGCCTGGTGCCAGTGTATGGTTGTCAGTGTGTAGTGTGATGTGTGCCTCGTGCCAGTGTATGGTTGTCATTGAGCCTGCGTAGCCCACGGTTGGGTGCTACCAGTGGTGGCAAAGGAGGCAATTTCCACCCTACATTCTGGGGAGCGCTTTGAGTGTCTAGAAAAGCGCTATATAAATGTAACAATTATTATTAATGAATTATTACACTGTACATTTTCTATTTCAGAATGGAAAACACTACAGTAGAATGAAGCTAATTTGGATATAAAAAAGAATACAAGAAAACAAACAATCTGTGATTCCGCTTAATCTTAGTCTCCAATGCATCGTCAATGGAGCAGCTGCAGACGGTGATATCGAACACTTGATTCTCTGGTTTCTCGCTTTGGGAGAGAGCAGCTCATGCTTAGAAATAGTGAGTGTACTGTCAATTTGGGCCATGTGGAAATAACATTTTAGAATTCTTAATTTGAGGGGTGTTATATTATACTTTACTTACAATAAATATAGGCAATAAAGAATTTGTATCTGAATATACTATGAGTAACAGAGAAAGTAAACAGATTGAGATTCAGACAACTTTATTGATCCCACGTGGGGCAATTCATTGTAGCACTAGCACCGCCGACAATGGGTCACATGACCCCTAGGCATTTTCAACAAATGTATCCTCATCACTCGGTCGAGCTCCAGCTCTGTAACTCAATGACTTTTCCTAAAAGTACCCGTTTTATCTGGCACGGTTTCTGAAATTTCAAAATGACTTCAGGAAAATGTAATTAGAACATTATTCCACATAATGGGCCGTTGGAACAGACGAAAGTCACAGCACTTTGCGAGCGTCTAGCGCAGGGGTGGCCAACTCGAGGCTCGCGAGCCGCATGTGGCTCTTTGCCCGTCAATGTGTGGCTCTTCCATCCAAAACAAAATAATTATAATATTTTAGTTTTTTTATTAAAAAAATTAAATAAAAAAATGTATGTCACTCAAACCTACATTTCATTGTGGTAAACCTCATATTCTTATATTCAGAGGTAATTATATAGTTTACACTGTTTATTTTTCTCATATTTCTCATATAAGCTGTCTGGTCGTCTGACTCGTTCCTGGTGGGAATTAGTGGCATTTTCTCCATGGCTGTGCTAGTGTTAAACAGTAAACACAAGATACCCTAACTGGCATGATATAAGTCATACGTTTGTAGTCCATGCAGGTGTTGGTGGTTACGAGTCAGACAACCACTCTACCTGCCTGACCCTCTGTCTCTGGACCGGGCTTGAACTGTTGGGTTTGAGCTGTTCATTTTAACAAAGGTGAGGACTGGAAAAAACAAAACTACTGTTGTCTCCTGCTGAGCCCTGGGAGCCGTCTGGGTTTTTAACGTATCGTAGTTCCATTTTTCTTTCCAAGAACATTTGTTTGACAAAGGCTTTTTCTCTCCCCACCCTCCAGCTAAAAGGTCAACAAGCCTGTGTAATGTCTTAAAGGTCACATACTGTATTTGACCCCCTTTCAGCAAGTTAATAATAATAATAATGCATTCTATTTATAAGGCGCCTTTCAAGGCACTCAAGGATGCCGTACAACAATTTAAAAACAGTTAAATTCATAATCACAGTACATTAAAATAAGAAAAATACAAATATATAAAATCAGACAGAAAATAAAATCAGACATACGTCTGCCTAAAAAGGTGGGTTTTGAGGTGGGTTTTAAAAGAAATGATGGAGTCAATGTTCCTGATGTCGGGGGGGAGGGAGTTCCAGAGGCGGGGGGCAGAGCAGCTGAAGGCTCTTGACCCCATGGTGGACAGACGGGTGGACAGACTGCCTCCTCCATCAGGTTGATGGAGGAGGCAGATCTGAGGGACCGGGTGGGAATGTTGATATGAAGGAGGTCGGACAGGTATGGAGGGGCGAGGTTGTGAATGGCCTTGTATGTATGGAGGAGGATCTTGTAGTCTATGCGGAGTTTAATGGGAAGCCAGTGTAGTTGGTGTAGGACGGGGGTGATGTGACTGATGACAGGGGTTCTGGTGATTATGCGGGCAGCAGCATTCTGGACCAGTTGGAGCTTATGGAGGAGTTTGTGGGGGAGACCAAAGAGAAGGGAGTTGCAGTAATCTAAGCGGGAAGTGACGAGGGAGTAGACCAGGATTGTGGCGCTGTTGGGAGTGAGTGAAGGCGGAGGCGGTTGATGTTGCGAAGGTGGAAGTAGGCGGACCGGATGATGTTATTGATGTGGGAATGGAATGATAGGGTGCTGTCGAGGACGACACCCAGACTCTTGACCTGGGGGAAAGGGGAAACCAAGGAGTTGTCTATGGTGAGGGTGAAACTGGGGTGCTTGGTGAGTGTGGACTTGGAGCCAATGAGGACTACCTCTGTTTTGCCACTGTTTAATTTCAGGAAATTTGAGGTGATACAGGTCTCTGGGGGGGGGGGTCCCCAACTCATGTCTTTGAGCTTTTCTTTGCTGAACATAGCACTCAGATTGTGCCCTTTATGCCTTTACACCCCTCTGTTTCAGTGCTGTTCTCAACCGGCTGTTTCTGGACCAATGGGCAGCTCCCGCTCCGTGAACGGACCAATGAGCTGCTCCCGCTCCCTGAACGGACCAATGAGCTGCTCCCGCTCCCTGAACGGACCAATGAGCTGCTCCCGCTCCCTGAACGGACCAATGAGCTGCTCCCGCTCCCTGAATGGACCAATGAGCAGCTCCCGCTCCCTGAACGGACCAATGAGCAGCTCCCGCCCCCTGAACGGACCAATGAGCTGCTCCCGCTCCCTGAACGGACCAATGAGCAGCGCCCGCCCCCTGAACGGACCAATGAGCTGCTCCCGCTCCCTGAACGGACCAATGGGCTGCTCCCCCTGAACGGACCAATGGGCTGCTCCCCCTGAACGGACCAGTGAGCAGCTCCCGCTCCCTGAACGGCGACGCCCCCGGCCGCACTCCGAAGCTGGGCGTGACCCCTGTGAATGCACCAGGCTCACTAAATTGAGATGAAACTGTCAAACTAGGCGTTGCAGATCGAAATATGAGGATATAAGATCCAGAAATTGCATGCTTTACTTCTTGCCTTACATATTGTCAGAAACCTATTCAACCACTTGGTGGCAAACGAGGACATTTTATGAACAGGCCACCATTTTGTACAGGCGTTCCAGCAGTTGGAACGAGATTCAAAATACTTTGAAAATGTACAAATTGATCCCCCGCCTCACTACTTTTAAGAACTCTATAGTAGAGTTGTTTACACACACCTGCAACTGTCACCCAGCATTTTTATTTAATTTTTTTTTCTTTCTGATTTTTCTCAGATTTTCTCCCCGTCCCAATTAGTCGTTGTGCCAATTCCCCCCCTCCCCTACCTGGTTGTTGTTTGCATGTTCTCCCACGAGTCGGTACAAGGTGTCCTGATGTCTCTCTCTCCCCTCCCCTACCTGGGCGTCCCGAGTCGAACGCACGCTTCCTCCGAGACGTGCGCCGACAGCCAGTGATGTCTTTTCACTTGGCAGTGAGGACTCTCATTGGTGAAGTGTAACGCGTGGGAGGGCACGCTATCTCCACCAAGTCCTGCCCCCGCTTAGCAAGCGCCGAGACCTGACCTGTAGGCGTCGCTGTCCACAACGCCAGATTACCACCCGCCAGCTTCCCCCACCACAATACTGCCAATTGTATTAGTATGAACGACCAGCCAAGCTGGTGGCAACGCCGAGAGCTGGGCTCGAACCCAGCATCTCCTGCGTTGGTGATGAGCGCAATCTCCGCTACGACACGTGACCGTCTGTCACCCAGCATTTAGCTGCAATTAGACTGTCCTGCTTCATGTATTTAGAGTTTTCACGTGACTGAAAACCATAAATTATACTGTTTTATTGCTGGTTCTCGGACTGTCCAGGAACGTGTGTGGCAGAGGGTAGTCAGACAGGCAGGGGTCAGGGGTCAGACGCAGAGAGGGTAGTCAGACAGCCAGGGGTCAGGGGTCAGACACAGAGGGGGTAGTCAGACAGGCAGGGGTCAGGGGTCAGACGCAGAGAGGGTAGTCAGACAGGGGAGGGCAGTAGCACAAAGCAGGGTCCTTCTTCCAAAACAGATCATACACAGCGTGTTAATGTTGTCTCTACTCCCGTCCACCATGGATTTGCCGATCAAGGTTCAATACCTTGACATTTTATTGGGTTGTTTGTTTGATGTGTGCTTTAATTATTTCCCCTACCTCTCTGATGTACAGTCTGTGTCTTTTCTATTTTATTTATTTATTTATTTTGTCCCCTTTCCCCGTTACCCTTCAAGAGGTCTTTTGGTCCGTCATTGTACATACGAATTTGGTTAATTAACCTCTTAACTGGCACCAAAAACACCCTGGGTCCATAGCCTGAAGTCTTGTGTAGTACATATCCAAATTTCATAAAGATCCGTTCAGAAATGAGTTATTAGAAGCGGTTTTGGTAAAAAGTGAGAAAGAAAAAAAAGAGCTCAGAAAACGATTTTCTCATTGACTCCAATGCATTCGATGGAGAATTCTCTTCCTGTATTCGCTCGTGACTCTTCACCTACACTTAGATCCCCGATTCGCTCATTCCCACGTGGGGTACCTTGGAAAGCCACACTCATTCGTTACAACCCTAAAGGGTAAATACAAATAAATACAAATAAGAATTCTCACATGCACATATACAGGTCACAGACTGCGTACTGTCCATGATCCCTGATTGACGCATGACGGAGGGGCAGATCTGCGTGGCTTGTGGAATCACATGTTTTCTGACTGGGTTGTGGTTTTATTTCACAGTTTGTGTCAGTAGGACCATCAGAGCCCCACATGTACCTACCTGACCTTTAATAA
>NC_140165.1:69734205-69739205 GCF_963971535.1 Notolepis coatsorum
CACACACACACACACACACATACACAGACTCACCCCCCCCCCCCCTCCCACATCCCCTGTGAGATCCTTGATTCTTCGCTAATGACCTAGTTCTTTTAATGAGTGGCATTAACCCCTGGCTACCGGCGCCCAGGTCTTAATTGTCAAGCCAGGCTGGAGCACGAGGGGGAGAGGTGTGGAGAGAGTGTCTCTCGCCATCAGCAGTACGATACAGGGTACAGTACATTAACATGCCCACCCCCCCCCCCCCCCCCCCCCACCCCCCCCCCCCCCACCCTGCTGCCAGGCCCCCGGAATAAACACCAGAAGAAGAAGAGGAGGAGGAGGAGGAGGAGGAGAGAGGTTGCCAGGGCAACTGACGGCCACATCATCAACTATCTCCCCCCATCTCTTACTCCTTATGATGATAGCGATGATCACCTACCCCCCTGCCTTGTCTCCTCTCTCTCTCTCTCTCTCTCTCTCTCTCTCTCTCTCTCTCTCTCTCTCTCTCTCTCTCTCTCTCTCTCTCTCTCTCTCTCTCCTCTCTCTCTATCTTTCTCTCTCTCTCTCTCTCTCTCTCTCTCCGCCTCGCCTGTGACCCGGAGAGCCTTCCTTCCATCCTGCTGTGACCAGAGGAGAAGAAGGGAGGACACAAGAAATATATTAAAAAAACATTAATTAGAAAATGCATATGCTTATAGGGAACCTGCATACTCATTAGGATACATTCTGAAAAAGGGCTATTTAAAAAAACTGGAATCCCCTTTCATTTAGAGCAAGAACACGATTAAAAATTCCCCTTTATGTCACACCCAAGAGGTGTGTTTTAAAATTCAAACCCTATATTTACTATTAAAGCACAATATAAAATAAATCCAATAACGAGATACAGAAATATAGACACCTAATTAGCAAAAGGGGGGGGGGGGGCACTGGGATGCCTCAGAACATCACTAATGGCTTTTAATGAAGAAGAGTCCAGGATAGCGGGGGGATTGGGGGGCCGACCGCTTTGTTCAAAAGCACACAATGTAAACATCGGCACCCTAAATGCTAACCGTACTCCGCTCTCTTGCATAATTCTACTGACACCCCTCGAAAACACACACTTACATCATCCCCGCTCTGTTTGCGCACATATGTGTGTACTGTATATCTGCATGTGTTTGTGTGCATGTCTGTGTGTGTGTTTTGTGAATGTCTGCATATATATGTTTATGTGTGTGTCTGGATATGTGCATCTCTGCAGGGTGTGTGTGTGTGTGTGTGTGTGTGTGTGTGTGTGTGTGTGTGTGTGTGTGTGTGTGTGTGTGTGTGTGTGTGTGTGTGTGTGTGTGTGTGTGTGTGTGTGTGAACGTATTCCATTGTATATATGTGGAGTATTACATGAAATATACATTGCGTGTGTGTATAGCTAATACATTTCTTCATACGCATGTGTGTGTGTTGCCTGCATGACTGGGTCTGTCCGACTGTACTCGCCTGACCATGTCATGTCCTTGTATGTCGCATGATCTGATAGACGCATGAATGTCTAGCAAGTGAATGTACAGAAATGAGTTTTCAATTGTTTCTATCGCTGCTGTCGGGACAAAACCTCATAACTCCATTTTTTGAATTTTTTTTTATTATATAAATCAACTCCGTAGATCATCCTCCATATGTGTGTGTGGGTTTTACAACGTTTAAACAATGGGAAAGCATTAAACCGATCATCTGTCTAAACCTCCTAACTCTATTCACCCTCAAATCTGTGTTCGTTTTTTTCATCTGCTGAAAAGTTGGGTTTTTGGAGTTATGAGGTTTTGTCCCGACAGCAGCGCTATATTAGTTTGAATGTCTTTCTATTTTTCTGTTTCTTTTCTGGCTTTAACACGAGGCCTGATGACTCGGACTTGGACTTGGAATCGAGCATTGATTGCATTCGGACTCGGAAGGTGCAGACGTGAACTTGGACGTGTTAATTGATAAATACTGTACTATATACAATAATACTTTTATAATTTGTTTTAATCATTTGGCATACGATATTGATGTCTAGTGCATTTGTTTGGCTATTGTGTCACGAAGTAAATAAACTCCCTTTGAAATGGTGACCGCTGTGTAATTTATGTTTAATGTAGACCTTTTTTTTATTTGTACGTCAGCTCTTTGACTGCCAGAGTGGAGTGGACTCAACCTTGATGACTCAGACTCAGACTCGGACTCGGGTAATGGGGACTCGACTTGTACTCGACTCGGGCTCTTCTTTGGTGACTTGGACTCGAGATTTAGTGACTCGACTACAACACTGCGCACAGGATCACGTGCACGCGCACAAGCTCGCACTGCCATAGACAACACTCCCACGTACACGTGCGCAAACAGATGTCAGGATGTCCGTGCGCACTTAAACAATGCCATCACTATTTCACAGAGTGCCTATGTGCTGTTTTCTTTTTTTTTATGGGGCCTGTTTCTTATAACTGATAGATAAACAAGAGAAATAAAATAAAAAAAGAGTCGATGCTGTGGCCATTATGCTGTGAGTATAGAGGCACTTTTTATTATTTCGGGGGCCCCTGTATCGCCCAGGGCCCGGAGATCTGCGAACACATACTGTACCTGTATTCTCACCGTATATTTATCTATCCACATACTGTACATAGCTGCATATCCATGGCTGAAATGCAAAACCTCCTATCTGCAAACTTTTCTGATTATGAGAAATTCACTTTGAAATGATGAGAAACCTCCTATCTGCACCTATATAGGGAGGTGTATCATTGGTTGTTCCACCCGTATAGGGATTTATCATTGGGAAAATGGATTATCGGCTATTGTAACAATTCTGCCGCATGGAAATGGAAAAGCTTTCCATCTTTGCACAAAATGAGTTCCCTTCTATCACTAACATAATTGTTTAAGCATTTTTGGTTGAAATAAAAATTTGGCGATTTTTTTTATGATTAATTGCGAATATTTTCATGTTGAGCTATAGATTGTGGATGAATAAGCACAGAAAGGTACACCATGCAAATGTTAATGCTTTATTTGTTTTAAACAAGACGATTTAGAAATGGCAATGGGGAATTTCATTGTGTTGGACAGAGGGTGGAACACGAAAAACGGCTATGACGTAACCACTACACCTCCCTATTCAGTCTGTCTGCAAGGTATTTTCCATAAGCCAAAAGCAGTGTATTGTATTGTATTGTATTGTATTGTATTGTATTGTATTGTATTGTATTGTATTGTATTGGGTATCCTTTAAAAAATTGCATTCTGCTAGAAAACAAACACGTTTTCTTTTTGTTGACATTTAAATCTATATCTGTACATATCTGTATATACTATATCTATATCTGTAGATACTATATCTATATTATGTACATATCCCTTACCTACTCTTACTAGTTATGCTGCTGGCCAGTATGACATGCCATTATACCTGTATCACTGTACATAATAATACTACAATATAGATCTGATTAGAACTATTACTCAGTAGTACTAATTGATATATTTTATACCCAGTTTAATCACCTGTACATTTTATATTACTGTAGCACTTTACTGTTATATTTGCACTCTGGTTGGATGCCAAACTTCTTTTCGTCGTACTGTACTTGTGCCGCATGATGACACATTTTAATCGAATCTAATCTAATCTAATACGCTGCACTGTACACAGAGAGAGAGCGCTTTCTGATGTCTCTGCGGCTGATTCAATAAAAGGGCGTGAATGGATAAAGAGAACACTATAAATACTCTATAGTCTCTCATTAAATACCTGTGCCCCACCGAACGCAAAGCACCTTAAAGAGCCCTAAGTCCCCCGGCAAGGGATTCTACTGTACGTCATATAACGGGAATAATAATTCAGGAGAGAGAAAGAGCGCCTTTTTTCTTTTTTTTGTTCCTGTGGCACAATATTCTACCAGAGGGGCTCAAGTCTCTCAAAAGCAATGATGGTGTACTTTTGTGTGTGAGAGGGTCGTCTTCTGAAAGCAATAATCGCGCGCAGTGGGGGGGGGGGGTTATCCTGCCTGAATAGGACGTCTAAGAGTCTTCACGGTAAATTTAAGAAAAGGGGAGATCATCAGGAGGCGAGGCCCCCAGGAGCCACCAAACAGTTCTCCTTAAGCCCCCCGGCAGCGCAGAGGAGAAGAGGGAGAAGAGGGGAAGAGGAAAGAATAAAACGTATTATTTATTCTTTCTTTTTTTCCTCCTTCCTTTTCATTTCAGTTCCGAAATGATACGGGATGAAATAATCGGAAAGGGGGGGTGGGGGGTGCCATTATTATCATCGCCATCTCTATCATCACCATCCCCGTCATCATCATCATCATCATAATCATCATCATCATCATCATCATCATCATCATCATCATCATCATCATCATCAGAGAGTCATCATCATCATCATCATCATCAGAGAGAGACCCCTCGGAGCCCTTCCTGTACAGAATATTACCCCCCCCCCCCCCACCCCCCACCCTCCCCCGTTCCATTGTCAGGGCAGGTTACAAACTTGACTGCCTTCCGAATGTCTTTGATGTTGCCTGTGAGTTTGTTCCCCCCCCCCTACCCCCCCCCCACACACACACACATCCCCCACCTTCCTCTCTTTCTTGTGCCCGAAGGCTTCACCGATGCTCTACGACCCAACGTTTATTCCGCCTAATCTTCGCCTCATCTCCGGGCGAGCCATGACAGATGGTTACAGGCACACAATAGTATTAAGAGTTAGATTTTTTTCATTCTCCTCCTCCACCTCCACCTCCTCCACCTCCATCTCCCTCTTTATGCTCCCTGTACAACAAATAATCAGTCACTCCTGGTGCAGCTTGTGTAGGTGACTCCTCACAACATTTGTCTTGTCTGTCTCTCCCTGTCAAACGGGCCCCTCCCACACACCCTCTCCTCTCCTCTCCTCTCCTCTCCTCTCCTCTCCTCTCCTCTCCTCTCCTCTCCTCTCCTCTCCTCTCCTCTCCTCTCCTCTCCTCTCCTCTCCTCTCCTCCTCCCCTCTCCTCTC
>NC_140165.1:69741705-69761045 GCF_963971535.1 Notolepis coatsorum
AAGGTGTGTGTTAGGAACTAGAGACTACAGTAGTGACATCAAGGTGTGTGTTAGGAACTAGAGACTACAGTAGTGACATCAAGGTGTGTGTTATGAACTAGAGACTACAGTAGTGACATCAAGGAGTGTGTTAGGAACTGGAGACTACAGTAGTGACATCAAGGTGTGTGTTAGGAACTAGAGACTACAGTAGTGACATCAAGGTGTGTGTTATGAACTAGAGACTACAGTAGTGACATCAAGGTGTGTGTTATGAACTAGAGACTACAGTAGTGACATCAAGGTGTGTTAGGAACTAGAGACTACAGTAGTGACATCAAGGTGTGTGTTATGAACTAGAGACTACACTAGTGACATCAAGGTGTGTGTTATGAACTAGAGACTACAGTAGTGACATCAAGGTGTGTGTTATGAACTAGAGACTACAGTAGTGACATCAAGGTGTGTGTTATGAACTAGAGACTACAGTAGTGACATCAAGGTGTGAGTTAGGAACTGGAGACTACAGTAGTGACATCAAGGTGTGTGTTATGAACTAGAGACTACAGTAGTGACATCAAGGTGTGTGTTATGAACTAGAGACTACAGTAGTGACATCAAGGTGTGTGTTATGAACTAGAGACTACAGTAGTGACATCAAGGTGTGTGTTAGGAACTGGAGACTACAGTAGTGACATCAAGGTGTGTGTTATGAACTAGAGACTACAGTAGTGACATCAAGGAGTGTGTTAGGAACTGGAGACTACAGTAGTGACATCAAGGTGTGTTAGGAACTGGAGACTACAGTAGTGACATCAAGGAGTGTGTTATGAACTAGAGACTACAGTAGTGACATCAAGGAGTGTGTTATGAACTGGAGACTACAGTAGTGACATCAAGGAGTGTGTTATGAACTGGAGACTACAGTAGTGACATCAAGGTGTGAGTTATGAACTGGAGACTACAGTAGTGACATCAAGGTGTGTTAGGAACTAGAGACTACATTAGTGACATCAAGGTGTGTGTTATGAACTGGAGACTACAGTAGTGACATCAAGGTGTGTTATGAACTAGAGACTACAGTAGTGACATCAAGGTGTGAGTTATGAACTAGAGACTACAGTAGTGACATCAAGGTGTGTGTTATGAACTGGAGACTACAGTAGTGACATCAAGGTGTGTGTTATGAACTGGAGACTACAGTAGTGACATCAAGGTGTGTTATGAACTAGAGACTACAGTAGTGACATCAAGGTGTGTGTTATGAACTAGAGACTACAGTAGTGACATCAAGGTGTGTGTTATGAACTGGAGACTACAGTAGTGACATCAAGGTGTGTTATGAACTAGAGACTACAGTAGTGACATCAAGGTGTGTGTTATGAACTGGAGACTACAGTAGTGACATCAAGGTGTGTGTTATGAACTAGAGACTACAGTAGTGACATCAAGGTGTGTGTTATGAACTGGAGACTACAGTAGTGACATCAAGGTGTGTTATGAACTAGAGACTACAGTAGTGACATCAAGGTGTGTGTTATGAACTAGAGACTACAGTAGTGACATCAAGGTGTGTTATGAACTGGAGACTACAGTAGTGACATCAAGGTGTGTGTTAGGAACTAGAGACTACAGTAGTGACATCAAGGTGTGTGTTATGAACTGGAGACTACAGTAGTGACATCAAGGTGTGTGTTAGGAACTAGAGACTACAGTAGTGACATCAAGGTGTGTGTTAGGAACTGGAGACTACAGTAGTGACATCAAGGTGTGTGTTATGAACTGGAGACTACAGTAGTGACATCAAGGTGTGTGTTAGGAACTAGAGACTACAGTAGTGACATCAAGGTGTGAGTTAGGAACTGGAGACTACAGTAGTGACATCAAGGTGTGAGTTATGAACTAGAGACTACAGTAGTGACATCAAGGTGTGAGTTAGGAACTGGAGACTACAGTAGTGACATCAAGGTGTGTGTTAGGAACTAGAGACTACAGTAGTGACATCAAGGTGTGTGTTATGAACTGGAGACTACAGTAGTGACATCAAGGTGTGTGTTAGGAACTAGAGACTACAGTAGTGACATCAATGTGTGTGTTATGAACTAGAGACTACAGTAGTGACATCAAGGTGTGAGTTAGGAACTGGAGACTACAGTAGTGACATCAAGGTGTGTGTTAGGAACTAGAGACTACAGTAGTGACATCAAGGTGTGTGTTAGGAACTAGAGACTACAGTAGTGACATCAAGGTGTGTGTTAGGAACTAGAGACTACAGTAGTGACATCAAGGAGTGTGTTATGAACTAGAGACTACAGTAGTGACATCAAGGTGTGTGTTATGAACTGGAGACTACAGTAGTGACATCAAGGTGTGTTATGAACTAGAGACTACAGTAGTGACATCAAGGTGTGTGTTATGAACTAGAGACTACAGTAGTGACATCAAGGTGTGTTATGAACTGGAGACTACAGTAGTGACATCAAGGTGTGTGTTAGGAACTAGAGACTACAGTAGTGACATCAAGGTGTGTGTTATGAACTAGAGACTACAGTAGTGACATCAAGGTGTGTTATGAACTGGAGACTACAGTAGTGACATCAAGGTGTGAGTTAGGAACTAGAGACTACAGTAGTGACATCAAGGTGTGAGTTAGGAACTAGAGACTACAGTAGTGACATCAAGGTGTGTATTAGGAACTGGAGACTACAGTAGTGACATCAAGGTGTGTGTTAGGAACTGGAGACTACAGTAGTGACATCAAGGTGTGTGTTATGAACTGGAGACTACAGTAGTGACATCAAGGTGTGAGTTAGGAACTAGAGACTACAGTAGTGACATCAAGGTGTGTTATGAACTAGAGACTACAGTAGTGACATCAAGGTGTGTGTTAGGAACTAGAGACTACAGTAGTGACATCAAGGTGTGTTATGAACTAGAGACTACAGTAGTGACATCAAGGTGTGTGTTAGGAACTAGAGACTACAGTAGTGACATCAAGGTGTGTGTTAGGAACTAGAGACTACAGTAGTGACATCAAGGTGTGTGTTATGAACTAGAGACTACAGTAGTGACATCAAGGTGTGAGTTATGAACTGGAGACTACAGTAGTGACATCAAGGTGTGTGTTAGGAACTAGAGACTACAGTAGTGACATCAAGGTGTGTGTTATGAACTAGAGACTACAGTAGTGACATCAAGGTGTGTTATGAACTAGAGACTACAGTAGTATCAAGGTGTGTGTTATGAACTAGAGACTACAGTAGTGACATCAAGGTGTGTGTTATGAACTAGAGACTACAGTAGTGACATCAAGGTGTGTTATGAACTGGAGACTACAGTAGTGACATCAAGGTGTGAGTTAGGAACTAGAGACTACAGTAGTGACATCAAGGTGTGAGTTAGGAACTAGAGACTACAGTAGTGACATCAAGGTGTGTATTAGGAACTGGAGACTACAGTAGTGACATCAAGGTGTGTGTTAGGAACTGGAGACTACAGTAGTGACATCAAGGTGTGTGTTATGAACTGGAGACTACAGTAGTGACATCAAGGTGTGAGTTAGGAACTAGAGACTACAGTAGTGACATCAAGGTGTGTTATGAACTAGAGACTACAGTAGTGACATCAAGGTGTGTTATGAACTAGAGACTACAGTAGTGACATCAAGGTGTGTGTTAGGAACTAGAGACTACAGTAGTGACATCAAGGTGTGTGTTAGGAACTAGAGACTACAGTAGTGACATCAAGGTGTGTGTTATGAACTAGAGACTACAGTAGTGACATCAAGGTGTGAGTTATGAACTGGAGACTACAGTAGTGACATCAAGGTGTGTGTTAGGAACTAGAGACTACAGTAGTGACATCAAGGTGTGTGTTATGAACTAGAGACTACAGTAGTGACATCAAGGTGTGTTATGAACTAGAGACTACAGTAGTGACATCAAGGTGTGTGTTATGAACTAGAGACTACAGTAGTGACATCAAGGTGTGTTATGAACTGGAGACTACAGTAGTGACATCAAGGTGTGTGTTAGGAACTAGAGACTACAGTAGTGACATCAAGGTGTGTGTTATGAACTAGAGACTACAGTAGTGACATCAAGGTGTGTGTTATGAACTGGAGACTACAGTAGTGACATCAAGGTGTGTTATGAACTAGAGACTACAGTAGTGACATCAAGGTGTGTGTTATGAACTAGAGACTACAGTAGTGACATCAAGGTGTGTTATGAACTGGAGACTACAGTAGTGACATCAAGGTGTGTGTTAGGAACTAGAGACTACAGTAGTGACATCAAGGTGTGTGTTATGAACTGGAGACTACAGTAGTGACATCAAGGTGTGTGTTAGGAACTAGAGACTACAGTAGTGACATCAAGGTGTGTGTTAGGAACTGGAGACTACAGTAGTGACATCAAGGTGTGTGTTATGAACTGGAGACTACAGTAGTGACATCAAGGTGTGTGTTAGGAACTAGAGACTACAGTAGTGACATCAAGGTGTGAGTTAGGAACTGGAGACTACAGTAGTGACATCAAGGTGTGAGTTATGAACTAGAGACTACAGTAGTGACATCAAGGTGTGAGTTAGGAACTGGAGACTACAGTAGTGACATCAAGGTGTGTGTTAGGAACTAGAGACTACAGTAGTGACATCAAGGTGTGTGTTATGAACTGGAGACTACAGTAGTGACATCAAGGTGTGTGTTAGGAACTAGAGACTACAGTAGTGACATCAATGTGTGTGTTATGAACTAGAGACTACAGTAGTGACATCAAGGTGTGAGTTAGGAACTGGAGA
The DNA here is from genome assembly GCF_963971535.1 of Notolepis coatsorum. Taxonomy (NCBI): domain Eukaryota; kingdom Metazoa; phylum Chordata; class Actinopteri; order Aulopiformes; family Paralepididae; genus Notolepis; species Notolepis coatsorum. The sequence goes on from NC_140165.1 coordinate 69,746,485, forward strand.
CTACAGTAGTGACATCAAGGTGTGTGTTAGGAACTAGAGACTACAGTAGTGACATCAAGGTGTGTGTTAGGAACTAGAGACTACAGTAGTGACATCAAGGTGTGTGTTAGGAACTAGAGACTACAGTAGTGACATCAAGGAGTGTGTTATGAACTAGAGACTACAGTAGTGACATCAAGGTGTGTGTTATGAACTGGAGACTACAGTAGTGACATCAAGGTGTGTTATGAACTAGAGACTACAGTAGTGACATCAAGGTGTGTGTTATGAACTAGAGACTACAGTAGTGACATCAAGGTGTGTTATGAACTGGAGACTACAGTAGTGACATCAAGGTGTGTGTTAGGAACTAGAGACTACAGTAGTGACATCAAGGTGTGTGTTATGAACTAGAGACTACAGTAGTGACATCAAGGTGTGTTATGAACTGGAGACTACAGTAGTGACATCAAGGTGTGAGTTAGGAACTAGAGACTACAGTAGTGACATCAAGGTGTGAGTTAGGAACTAGAGACTACAGTAGTGACATCAAGGTGTGTATTAGGAACTGGAGACTACAGTAGTGACATCAAGGTGTGTGTTAGGAACTGGAGACTACAGTAGTGACATCAAGGTGTGTGTTATGAACTGGAGACTACAGTAGTGACATCAAGGTGTGAGTTAGGAACTAGAGACTACAGTAGTGACATCAAGGTGTGTTATGAACTAGAGACTACAGTAGTGACATCAAGGTGTGTGTTAGGAACTAGAGACTACAGTAGTGACATCAAGGTGTGTTATGAACTAGAGACTACAGTAGTGACATCAAGGTGTGTGTTAGGAACTAGAGACTACAGTAGTGACATCAAGGTGTGTGTTAGGAACTAGAGACTACAGTAGTGACATCAAGGTGTGTGTTATGAACTAGAGACTACAGTAGTGACATCAAGGTGTGAGTTATGAACTGGAGACTACAGTAGTGACATCAAGGTGTGTGTTAGGAACTAGAGACTACAGTAGTGACATCAAGGTGTGTGTTATGAACTAGAGACTACAGTAGTGACATCAAGGTGTGTTATGAACTAGAGACTACAGTAGTATCAAGGTGTGTGTTATGAACTAGAGACTACAGTAGTGACATCAAGGTGTGTGTTATGAACTAGAGACTACAGTAGTGACATCAAGGTGTGTTATGAACTGGAGACTACAGTAGTGACATCAAGGTGTGAGTTAGGAACTAGAGACTACAGTAGTGACATCAAGGTGTGAGTTAGGAACTAGAGACTACAGTAGTGACATCAAGGTGTGTATTAGGAACTGGAGACTACAGTAGTGACATCAAGGTGTGTGTTAGGAACTGGAGACTACAGTAGTGACATCAAGGTGTGTGTTATGAACTGGAGACTACAGTAGTGACATCAAGGTGTGAGTTAGGAACTAGAGACTACAGTAGTGACATCAAGGTGTGTTATGAACTAGAGACTACAGTAGTGACATCAAGGTGTGTTATGAACTAGAGACTACAGTAGTGACATCAAGGTGTGTGTTAGGAACTAGAGACTACAGTAGTGACATCAAGGTGTGTGTTAGGAACTAGAGACTACAGTAGTGACATCAAGGTGTGTGTTATGAACTAGAGACTACAGTAGTGACATCAAGGTGTGAGTTATGAACTGGAGACTACAGTAGTGACATCAAGGTGTGTGTTAGGAACTAGAGACTACAGTAGTGACATCAAGGTGTGTGTTATGAACTAGAGACTACAGTAGTGACATCAAGGTGTGTTATGAACTAGAGACTACAGTAGTGACATCAAGGTGTGTGTTATGAACTAGAGACTACAGTAGTGACATCAAGGTGTGTTATGAACTGGAGACTACAGTAGTGACATCAAGGTGTGTGTTAGGAACTAGAGACTACAGTAGTGACATCAAGGTGTGTGTTATGAACTAGAGACTACAGTAGTGACATCAAGGTGTGAGTTAGGAACTAGAGACTACAGTAGTGACATCAAGGTGTGAGTTAGGAACTAGAGACTACAGTAGTGACATCAAGGTGTGAGTTAGGAACTAGAGACTACAGTAGTGACATCAAGGTGTGTATTAGGAACTGGAGACTACAGTAGTGACATCAAGGTGTGTGTTAGGAACTGGAGACTACAGTAGTGACATCAAGGTGTGTGTTATGAACTGGAGACTACAGTAGTGACATCAAGGTGTGAGTTAGGAACTAGAGACTACAGTAGTGACATCAAGGTGTGTTATGAACTAGAGACTACAGTAGTGACATCAAGGTGTGTGTTAGGAACTAGAGACTACAGTAGTGACATCAAGGTGTGTTATGAACTAGAGACTACAGTAGTGACATCAAGGTGTGTGTTAGGAACTAGAGACTACAGTAGTGACATCAAGGTGTGTGTTAGGAACTAGAGACTACAGTAGTGACATCAAGGTGTGTGTTATGAACTAGAGACTACAGTAGTGACATCAAGGTGTGAGTTATGAACTGGAGACTACAGTAGTGACATCAAGGTGTGTGTTAGGAACTAGAGACTACAGTAGTGACATCAAGGTGTGTGTTATGAACTAGAGACTACAGTAGTGACATCAAGGTGTGAGTTATGAACTAGAGACTACAGTAGTGACATCAAGGTGTGAGTTAGGAACTGGAGACTACAGTAGTGACATCAAGGTGTGTGTTATGAACTGGAGACTACAGTAGTGACATCAAGGTGTGAGTTAGGAACTAGAGACTACAGTAGTGACATCAAGGTGTGTTATGAACTAGAGACTACAGTAGTGACATCAAGGTGTGTTATGAACTAGAGACTACAGTAGTGACATCAAGGTGTGTGTTAGGAACTAGAGACTACAGTAGTGACATCAAGGTGTGTGTTAGGAACTAGAGACTACAGTAGTGACATCAAGGTGTGTGTTATGAACTAGAGACTACAGTAGTGACATCAAGGTGTGAGTTATGAACTGGAGACTACAGTAGTGACATCAAGGTGTGTGTTAGGAACTAGAGACTACAGTAGTGACATCAAGGTGTGTGTTATGAACTAGAGACTACAGTAGTGACATCAAGGTGTGTTATGAACTAGAGACTACAGTAGTGACATCAAGGTGTGTGTTATGAACTAGAGACTACAGTAGTGACATCAAGGTGTGTTATGAACTGGAGACTACAGTAGTGACATCAAGGTGTGTGTTAGGAACTAGAGACTACAGTAGTGACATCAAGGTGTGTGTTATGAACTAGAGACTACAGTAGTGACATCAAGGTGTGTGTTATGAACTGGAGACTACAGTAGTGACATCAAGGTGTGTTATGAACTAGAGACTACAGTAGTGACATCAAGGTGTGTGTTATGAACTAGAGACTACAGTAGTGACATCAAGGTGTGTTATGAACTGGAGACTACAGTAGTGACATCAAGGTGTGTGTTAGGAACTAGAGACTACAGTAGTGACATCAAGGTGTGTGTTATGAACTGGAGACTACAGTAGTGACATCAAGGTGTGTGTTAGGAACTAGAGACTACAGTAGTGACATCAAGGTGTGTGTTAGGAACTGGAGACTACAGTAGTGACATCAAGGTGTGTGTTATGAACTGGAGACTACAGTAGTGACATCAAGGTGTGTGTTAGGAACTAGAGACTACAGTAGTGACATCAAGGTGTGAGTTAGGAACTGGAGACTACAGTAGTGACATCAAGGTGTGAGTTATGAACTAGAGACTACAGTAGTGACATCAAGGTGTGAGTTAGGAACTGGAGACTACAGTAGTGACATCAAGGTGTGTGTTAGGAACTAGAGACTACAGTAGTGACATCAAGGTGTGTGTTATGAACTGGAGACTACAGTAGTGACATCAAGGTGTGTGTTAGGAACTAGAGACTACAGTAGTGACATCAATGTGTGTGTTATGAACTAGAGACTACAGTAGTGACATCAAGGTGTGAGTTAGGAACTGGAGACTACAGTAGTGACATCAAGGTGTGTGTTAGGAACTAGAGACTACAGTAGTGACATCAAGGTGTGTGTTAGGAACTAGAGACTACAGTAGTGACATCAAGGTGTGTGTTAGGAACTAGAGACTACAGTAGTGACATCAAGGAGTGTGTTATGAACTAGAGACTACAGTAGTGACATCAAGGTGTGTGTTATGAACTGGAGACTACAGTAGTGACATCAAGGTGTGTTATGAACTAGAGACTACAGTAGTGACATCAAGGTGTGTGTTATGAACTAGAGACTACAGTAGTGACATCAAGGTGTGTTATGAACTGGAGACTACAGTAGTGACATCAAGGTGTGTGTTAGGAACTAGAGACTACAGTAGTGACATCAAGGTGTGTGTTATGAACTAGAGACTACAGTAGTGACATCAAGGTGTGTTATGAACTGGAGACTACAGTAGTGACATCAAGGTGTGAGTTAGGAACTAGAGACTACAGTAGTGACATCAAGGTGTGAGTTAGGAACTAGAGACTACAGTAGTGACATCAAGGTGTGTATTAGGAACTGGAGACTACAGTAGTGACATCAAGGTGTGTGTTAGGAACTGGAGACTACAGTAGTGACATCAAGGTGTGTGTTATGAACTGGAGACTACAGTAGTGACATCAAGGTGTGAGTTAGGAACTAGAGACTACAGTAGTGACATCAAGGTGTGTTATGAACTAGAGACTACAGTAGTGACATCAAGGTGTGTGTTAGGAACTAGAGACTACAGTAGTGACATCAAGGTGTGTTATGAACTAGAGACTACAGTAGTGACATCAAGGTGTGTGTTAGGAACTAGAGACTACAGTAGTGACATCAAGGTGTGTGTTAGGAACTAGAGACTACAGTAGTGACATCAAGGTGTGTGTTATGAACTAGAGACTACAGTAGTGACATCAAGGTGTGAGTTATGAACTGGAGACTACAGTAGTGACATCAAGGTGTGTGTTAGGAACTAGAGACTACAGTAGTGACATCAAGGTGTGTGTTATGAACTAGAGACTACAGTAGTGACATCAAGGTGTGTTATGAACTAGAGACTACAGTAGTATCAAGGTGTGTGTTATGAACTAGAGACTACAGTAGTGACATCAAGGTGTGTGTTATGAACTAGAGACTACAGTAGTGACATCAAGGTGTGTTATGAACTGGAGACTACAGTAGTGACATCAAGGTGTGAGTTAGGAACTAGAGACTACAGTAGTGACATCAAGGTGTGAGTTAGGAACTAGAGACTACAGTAGTGACATCAAGGTGTGTATTAGGAACTGGAGACTACAGTAGTGACATCAAGGTGTGTGTTAGGAACTGGAGACTACAGTAGTGACATCAAGGTGTGTGTTATGAACTGGAGACTACAGTAGTGACATCAAGGTGTGAGTTAGGAACTAGAGACTACAGTAGTGACATCAAGGTGTGTTATGAACTAGAGACTACAGTAGTGACATCAAGGTGTGTTATGAACTAGAGACTACAGTAGTGACATCAAGGTGTGTGTTAGGAACTAGAGACTACAGTAGTGACATCAAGGTGTGTGTTAGGAACTAGAGACTACAGTAGTGACATCAAGGTGTGTGTTATGAACTAGAGACTACAGTAGTGACATCAAGGTGTGAGTTATGAACTGGAGACTACAGTAGTGACATCAAGGTGTGTGTTAGGAACTAGAGACTACAGTAGTGACATCAAGGTGTGTGTTATGAACTAGAGACTACAGTAGTGACATCAAGGTGTGTTATGAACTAGAGACTACAGTAGTGACATCAAGGTGTGTGTTATGAACTAGAGACTACAGTAGTGACATCAAGGTGTGTTATGAACTGGAGACTACAGTAGTGACATCAAGGTGTGTGTTAGGAACTAGAGACTACAGTAGTGACATCAAGGTGTGTGTTATGAACTAGAGACTACAGTAGTGACATCAAGGTGTGAGTTAGGAACTAGAGACTACAGTAGTGACATCAAGGTGTGAGTTAGGAACTAGAGACTACAGTAGTGACATCAAGGTGTGAGTTAGGAACTAGAGACTACAGTAGTGACATCAAGGTGTGTATTAGGAACTGGAGACTACAGTAGTGACATCAAGGTGTGTGTTAGGAACTGGAGACTACAGTAGTGACATCAAGGTGTGTGTTATGAACTGGAGACTACAGTAGTGACATCAAGGTGTGAGTTAGGAACTAGAGACTACAGTAGTGACATCAAGGTGTGTTATGAACTAGAGACTACAGTAGTGACATCAAGGTGTGTGTTAGGAACTAGAGACTACAGTAGTGACATCAAGGTGTGTTATGAACTAGAGACTACAGTAGTGACATCAAGGTGTGTGTTAGGAACTAGAGACTACAGTAGTGACATCAAGGTGTGTGTTAGGAACTAGAGACTACAGTAGTGACATCAAGGTGTGTGTTATGAACTAGAGACTACAGTAGTGACATCAAGGTGTGAGTTATGAACTGGAGACTACAGTAGTGACATCAAGGTGTGTGTTAGGAACTAGAGACTACAGTAGTGACATCAAGGTGTGTGTTATGAACTAGAGACTACAGTAGTGACATCAAGGTGTGAGTTATGAACTAGAGACTACAGTAGTGACATCAAGGTGTGAGTTAGGAACTGGAGACTACAGTAGTGACATCAAGGTGTGAGTTAGGAACTGGAGACTACAGTAGTGACATCAAGGTGTGTGTTAGGAACTAGAGACTACAGTAGTGACATCAAGGTGTGTTAGGAACTAGAGACTACAGTAGTGACATCAAGGTGTGTGTTATGAACTAGAGACTACAGTAGTGACATCAAGGTGTGAGTTAGGAACTAGAGACTACAGTAGTGACATCAAGGTGTGTGTTATGAACTCGAGACTACAGTAGTGACATCAAGGTGTGTGTTATGAACTAGAGACTACAGTAGTGACATCAAGGTGTGTGTTATGAACTGGAGACTACAGTAGTGACATCAAGGTGTGTGTTAGGAACTAGAGACTACAGTAGTGACATCAAGGTGTGTGTTATGAACTGGAGACTACAGTAGTGACATCAAGGTGTGTGTTAGGAACTAGAGACTACAGTAGTGACATCAAGGTGTGTGTTAGGAACTAGAGACTAACTGTACCCCACCATGAATATCACCTAAACACCGACCAGGAGAACCTCACCCTGTGACTTCACCGTCCCTCACCCTGTGACCTCACCGTCCCTCACCCTGTGACCTCACCGTCCCTCACCCTGTGACCTCACCGTCCCTCACCCTGTGACCTCACCGTCCCTCCCCCTGTGACTTCACCGTCCCTCCCCCTGTGACCTCACCGTCCCTCACCCTGTGACCTCACCGTCCCTCACCCTGTGACCTCAGCGTCCCTCACCCTGTGACTTCACCGTCCCTCCCCCTGTGACCTCACCGTCCCTCACCCTGTGACCTCACCGTCCCTCCCCCTGTGACCTCACCGTCCCTCACCCTGTGACTTCACCGTCCCTCACCCTGTGACCTCACCGTCCCTCCCCCTGTGACCTCACCGTCCCTCACCCTGTGACCTCACCGTCCCTCCCCCTGTGACCTCGCCGTCCCTCACCCTGTGACCTCACCGTCCCTCACCCTGTGACTTCACCGTCCCTCACCCTGTGACCTCACCGTCCCTCACCCTGTGACCTCACCGTCCCTCACCCTGTGACCTCACCGTCCCTCACCCTGTGACCTCACCGTCCCTCCCCCTGTGACTTCACCGTCCCTCCCCCTGTGACCTCACCGTCCCTCACCCTGTGACCTCACCGTCCCTCACCCTGTGACCTCACCGTCCCTCCCCCTGTGACCTCACCGTCCCTCACCCTGTGACCTCACCGTCCCTCACCCTGTGACCTCAGCGTCCCTCCCCCTGTGACCTCAGCGTCCCTCACCCTGTGACTTCACCGTCCCTCCCCCTGTGACCTCACCGTCCCTCACCCTGTGACCTCACCGTCCCTCCCCCTGTGACCTCACCGTCCCTCCCCCTGTGACTTCACCATCCCTCCCCCTGTGACCTCACCGTCCCTCCCCCTGTGACTTCACCGTCCCTCACCCTGTGACTTCACCGTCCCTCCCCCTGTGACCTCACCGTCCCTCACCCTGTGACCTCACCGTCCCTCACCCTGTGACCTCACCGTCCCTCACCCTGTGACCTCAGCGTCCCTCACCCTGTGACCTCAGCGTCCCTCACCCTGTGACCTCACCGTCCCTCACCCTGTGACCTCACCGTCCCTCACCCTGTGACCTCACCGTCCCTCACCCTGTGACCTCAGCGTCCCTCCCCCTGTGACCTCACTGTCCCTCCCCCTGTGACCTCACCGTCCCTCACCCTGTGACCTCACCGTCCCTCACCCTGTGACCTCACCGTCCCTCACCCTGTGACCTCAGCGTCCCTCACCCTGTGACCTCACCGTCCCTCACCCTGTGACCTCACCGTCCCTCACCCTGTGACCTCACCGTCCCTCACCCTGTGACCTCACCGTCCCTCCCCCTGTGACTTCACCGTCCCTCCCCCTGTGACTTCACCGTCCCTCACCCTGTGACCTCAGCGTCCCTCACCCTGTGACTTCACCGTCCCTCACCCTGTGACCTCACCGTCCCTCACCCTGTGACCTCGCCGTCCCTCACCCTGTGACCTCAGCATCCCTCACCCTGTGACCTCACCGTCCCTCACCCTGTGACCTCACCGTCCCTCACCCTGTGACCTCACCGTCCCTCACCCTGTGACCTCACCGTCCCTCACCCTGTGACCTCACCGTCCCTCACCCTGTGACCTCACCGTCCCTCACCCTGTGACCTCACCGTCCCTCCCCCTGTGACCTCGCCGTCCCTCACCCTGTGACCTCAGCGTCCCTCACCCTGTGACCTCACCGTCCCTCACCCTGTGACCTCAGCGTCCCTCACCCTGTGACCTCACCGTCCCTCCCCCTGTGACCTCACCGTCCCTCACCCTGTGACCTCACCGTCCCTCCCCCTGTGACCTCACCGTCCCTCACCCTGTGACCTCACCGTCCCTCACCCTGTGACCTGACCATCGATATGTGGGTGTTGTACCATTATGCCCAGAGAAAGAGGTGGCCATGTAGACACTGCTGTTTCTCCGAGCCCGGGTCCCCGCCCCGCCTCCCAGATCTACGCCACGCCCCCTAGGCCTACGCCCCACCCCGGCTCCCAGGCCACGCCCCCTAGGCCCACACCCCGCTCCGGCTCCCAGGCCCACGCCCCGCCCCCCAGGCCCACGCCACACCCCGGCTCCTTCCAGAGCCGCTCATCATCCGCTGTTACCCGTCTGGGGCGCGCAGAGGGCGGGGTGGGGGCCATGGAGGCGAGGCAGAGGTCGTGAGGCGGATGTCAAGCCCACCGGGACCTGGCAGAGGATTAACACAAGCGCTGCGCTCAGGACATATGGCATTTGTCATCTCCCACTGGGGGGGGGGGGGGGGCAAGAGAGAGAGAGGCTCCCCGTACACCCCCCACCCACCCCATCACATCTCTCTCTCTCTCTCTCTCTCTCGTCCCGTTGGGATTTAAAGGCTTGGAGTGCTTTAGTTGTTTACTGTGCATTAAATGGCCCCTCTTTCGCTCTCGCTGTGCTTCCCCCAACCCCCCCCCCCCCCCCCCTCTCTCTCCCTTCCTCCACCTCCATCACCTCCTCCTCCACCTCCTCTTCCTCCTCCTCCTCTCCTAAACTTCGCAGCGTTAAGAGAAAAATGGCTCAGAGGGGAGAGAGAGAGAGAGAGAGAGGCTGCTGACGCCGTGAAGCCCTGTGAGATCGAGCTGGAGTCATCAAGAAGCAGGCGCTGTGTGTGAGTCCAGCTGAGGAGGTGGACAGAAGAGGCTCCTCATGGCCCAGTACAGTAAAGTACAGTACAGTATATTATATTATATTATAGTAACGTACAGTATAGTACAGTATATTATATTATATTACAGTAAAGTACAGTACAGTATAGTATAGTACATTATATTATAGTACAGTAAAGTACAGTATAGTATAGTAAAGTACAGTATATTATAGTACAGTAAAGTACAGTGTAGTACAGTAAAGTACAGTATATTATATTATAGTACAGTAAAGTACAGTATAGTATAGTACAATACAGTAAAGTACAGTATAGTACAGTTTAGTATAGTATAGTAAAGTACAGTAAATTACAGTACAGTATAGTACAGTACAGTATAGTATAGTACAGTAAAGTATAGTATAGTACAGTACAGTATAATATAGTATAGTGCAGTAAAGTACAGTATAGTGCAGTACAGTATAGTACAGTACAGTAACGTACAGTATAGTATAGTACAGTAAAGTACAATACATTATAGTATAGTATAGTAAAGTATAGTACAGTACAGTATATTATAGTATAGTACAGTACAGTATATAATAGTATAGGATAGTACAGTATAGTACAGTACAGTACAGTAAAGTACAGTATAGTAAAGTACAGTACAGTACAGTATATTGTAGTATAGTAAAGTACAGTATAGTACAGTACAGTATAGTAAAGTACAGTATAGTACAGTACAGTAAAGTACAGTGTAGTATAGTACGATACAGTAAAGTACAGTAGAGTACAGTAAATTGCAGTAAATTACAGTACCGTAAAGTACAGTATATTATAGTACAGTACAGTATAGTAAAGTACAGCACATTATAGTACATTACAGTATAGTACATTACAGTACATTATAGTACAGTAAAGTACAGTAAAGTACAGTATAGTATAGTACAGTACGGTATAGTATAGTATAGTACAGTCTAGTAAATTATAGTGCAGTATAGTACAGTATAGTTTAGTACAGTACAGTATATTATAGTATAGTACAGTACATTATAGTATAGTATAGTATAGTAAAGTACAGTATAGTACATTGTATTATAGTAAAGTACAGTATAGTATAGTACAGTACAGTAAAGTACAGTATATTACAGTACAGTAAATTATAGTAAAGTACAGTAAAGTACAGTATATTATAGTATAGTATAGTACAGTATAGTAAAGTATAGTAAAGTGCAGTACAGTACAGTAAAGTACAGTATCATATAGTAAAGTACAGTATAATACAGTACATTATAGTATAGTAAAGTGCAGTATAGTATAGTAAAGTGCAGTACAGTACAGTGCAGTACAGTATAGTATAGTATAATACAGTATAGTGCAGTATAGTATAGTACAGTACAGTATATTATAGTATAGTACAGTATAGTAAAGTATAGTACAGTATAGTGCAGTACAGTACAGTATATTATAGTATAATACAGTACAGTACAGTATAGTGCAGTATAGTATAGTAAAGTACAGTATAGTATAGTACAGTACAGTATAGTATAGTACAGTACATCATCGTATAGTAAACTATAGTACAGTATAGTACAGTACAGTATAGTACAGTAAAGTACAGTATAATATATTATAGTATATTACAGTATAGTACAGTATATTATATTATAGTATAGTACAGTATAGTATAGTAAAGTACAGTACAGTATAGTACATTACACTACATTATAGTATAGTACAGTACCGTATAGTATATTACATTATAGTATAGTATAGTACAGTATAGTATAGTATAGTACAGTATATTATAGTACAGTATAGTATAGTATAGTACAGTACATTATAGTATAGTATATTATAGTACAGTATAGCATAGTACAATATAGTATAGTAGAGTATAGTACAGTATAGTATAGTACAGTATAGTATAGTATAGTATAGTAGAGTATAGTACAGTACAGTACAGTACATATCAGTTTTGGGAGAGTCATGAAAGTTGAAACACAGTAGAACTAGTGGAGGTTCTAATGTTCAGCGTCTAACTTCCCTCGAAAGCCAGGAAAGCAATCTCTCCGTTCGGTTGTCGCAGGTAGGTGTAATCGGGGGGCCCCTTCCCCCATCTCCATAAACAGGCCTATTATTGCGATATGATTGAGTGTTGTGACTCTTTTTTTCTTTCCCTTTTTCCCCCTCTCCTCTCCTCTCCTCTCCTCTCCTCTCCTCTCGGAACCCCTCTCTCTTAATGGAACACCGTGAGCATGTAGAGAAATCAAAGCTCGTAATTCGGCGCTTGATGTTTATTGTGGTGCCTCTCTCGCGCGTCTAGAGACGTTTTGATAAACACCGTGCTGCGACGGCGGGGGAAAAGGTGTTGGGAGAGCCTCTTATGGGAGCTTGCCAAAATAATAGCCCCCCCCCCCCCCAGCCCCTTTCCCACCCCCCCTCATTCAGCATTAGCCGCCATGTGAAAACGCTACGGTGCGCCGGATCATATTTCACGGACGGAACGAGCGGCTTGCCGAACGGCAGCCGGTGATGAATCACACCGGAGCACGTTCCTTATGGGAAATCTGTGTGAGGGGGAGAGAGCTCAGCTCCCGCGACAAATTGCCTTCACTGCCAGTTAGTTCATGTTCCTTCTCTTCTCATCGCCCTGCTGTTGTTGCTGCTGTTGTTGCTGTTGTTGTTGTTGTTGTTGTTGTTGTTGTTGTTGTTGTTGTTGTTGTTGTTGTTGTTGTTGTTGTTGTTGTTTATTATTTAGTTTGGTGGAGGTTATTTCTTTCCTTTTTAAAAAAAAATTCTCGTTCATTCATTTCATTTGGAAAAACAAATACGAAATATCCCCTTCAGGGCAGAGAGCCTATATCCGTGGATCGGAAGGGAGAGGAGGAGGGGGGGGGAACTGCCATTTCTGCGTTTTCATATTTTTCCCGCCAGTACCTATGAACAATAAGGAGAGGGGCTCCGGAGAGCCAGAGCAGCCCCCGTGGTTGGAAGGTCGCCAAGTGGGATCCTGTGGAGCTTCTCCGACAGGAAGCACCCGTTGACCCCCTCTGATCCTCCCAGGGCCCACGCGGCCTCTGCCGTCTGTGAGGCTGAACGGCATTCTGGGAAGGAGCAGGCCGAGCTCAGAGTCTGAACGCACGCGGGGATAACATCCAGGAAGGATCCGCTGCCGACCGTGGCGCAATAACGTCTCGTACTTTCTGTCCAACTGTACGTCCAACTGTCTGTCTGTCCAACTGTCTGTCTGTTCAACTGTCTGTCCAACTGTCCAACTGTCTGTCTGTCCAACTGTCTGTCCAATAGGGCTGAGCCCAAACGTTCGAACCTTCGTTCGTTACATTGGCATTCGAATTCTAAATCAACATTCAAATTTTTTATTTTATATTAATTCTATTAATTCTGTTTAAACCAATGGGGTTTTTCTTCACAGTTGCAGATAAAGATTAGGCTACACTAATATTATAGTATTAAAAGAAACTGATGAGTTATATTCATTAAAGTTAAAGATTTAATTGATTTAGTTGGGCTGGGGCTTCTCCCTGGGCTGGGTCTGGGGCTGGAAAATGTATTTAATAAATAAAAAACACTCATTTAATCAGATTAATCACTTTATTCAAATTGAGGATTTAGTTTGAGAAAAAAAAATAATAATAAAAGATTATAATTTTTTTTTTTTTTTAATACATTTTTTTTTAATTAAAAACGAAGGTTCGAAGGTTTGTTCGAAAAACCCTGACGAAGTCCGAATCCCAAAAACAGGCTTCGGGGACAGCCTTACTGTCCAACTGTCTGTCTGTCCAACTGTCCAACTGTCTGTTTGTCCAACTGTTCAACTGTCTGTTTGTCCAACTGTTCAACTGTCTGTTTGTCCAACTGTCCAACTGTCTGTTTGTCCAACTGTCCAACTGTTCAACTGTCTGTTTGTCCAACTGTTCAACTGTCTGTTTGTCCAACTGTCCAACTGTCTGTTTGTCCAACTGTCCAACTGTTCAACTGTCTGTTTGTCCAACTGTCCAACTGTCTGTTTGTCCAACTGTCCAACTGTTCAACTGTCTGTTTGTCCAACCGTCCAACTGTTCAACTGTCTGTCCAACTGTCTGTCTGTCTGTCTGTCTGTCCAACTGTCAAATTTTGGTGATTTCCACGTTTTTATTGTTTTCAAATTGAAATTGTACACGGTTGTCTCCGGTTCTTCGGTAGTGTGCACAGTACATCTTGCACACTAACAAATTAACACTATTCCCGAGTGTATTTGGTCCCAACTCAGAATTGGTGTTAAATTGACTGTTGCTCTTGTGTAAGAGTTAAATTAAATTAAATAGAGTAAAACTTAAAAGCGAGTGTAAAGTTTTTACTCTATTTAATTTAACTCTTACACAAGAGCAACAGTCAATTTAACACCAATTCTGAGTTGGGACCAAATACACTCGGGAATAGTGTTAATTTGACACTGCAAGATTTACTGTGTGTGTGTGTGTGACCCTAAGGACCATGAAATCCATTCAAAACGCAACAATAATCAGACCGAATATTTACAAAAGTTCCTTCCTGATAAATTGACCATTTTTGGAAACTCAATGCCTTAATCACCCCCCCCCCCCCCCCCCCCCCCGGAACAAGCAACATTATCAAAAAATATATATATAAATAAAACAGGCAAATCCTGGAAAACGGGAGGAGAAAATAAGGCATAAAACAAAACACCCCACGGCGCTCTTCGCGGGGGCCCTTCCATGCGCGGGGATTACCGGAGAGAAAGCCTCCATATACCTTCTTCAATCCTAATTC
>NC_140165.1:69761245-69837978 GCF_963971535.1 Notolepis coatsorum
TCAAGCTCGTTTATTGTCATATGCACAGTTTAAACAGGACAGTTTGACGTACAAAGACAATCTTACTTTGCTAGTCCGCCCTTCACACAATAGTTTTTTTTTACCATTTAAGTACATGCGAGTGATTAAAAAATAAGGTAAAAATAAATCTTAATTTCTTTTATATAAGATATATACAAGGCACAGTGAGTAACATTGACGTTATTGCACGTTCCTATTCACAGTGTTTACAATATAAATATGGAGGTGACAATGGGTCACAGCAGCAGTTAAAAGTGACTCTTTAGTGATGGAGACATCTTTTGATTCTGTAGTCGATTGACTGAACTCTTGATACAAGGACTAACACTAAAGACAGCAGGTACATATTTGTAGTATATAGTAATATTTTTTTTTGTATTGTATTCCGCTGTATTCTGTGGCAGTAAAAATTCTTGTTTAAGTTGATATTGTTCACAAACACTGGAGTAAAACAGATCTATTCTTAGGTAATATGAGTAAAACATTTATTAAAATAAAGTTCCAAAAAGTGCATTTTCCATCTATAAAGTAAACTCTTGTTTCGCAATTATGTGGATATACGCCTCACATTTATACGGTCAGAAAATGTGAATTGAGCCTTTAGATGACCCTCCTCTCCTCTCCTCTCCTCTCCTCTCCTCTCCTCTCCTCTCCTCTCCTCTCCTCTCCTCTCCTCTCCTCTCCTCTCCTCTCCTCTCCTCTCCTCTCCTCTCTCCTCCCCGGCCCTTCGTCCGTTTCATATGTTTCTACTGGGCTATGGTCCCTGCCAGGAAAGATCACTTTTGATTGGCAATCATTATTAATTCTTTCATGGCATTTTGAAGATGCTGATCTTTTAATGGTAATAACTTTAATTGAGGGCCCCCCCTAAATGGTTTTTTGATGACCTCCACTGATATGATTTTCCAGTCTTATGTTCACGATCGAATGATTGTGTTAATTTCCAATTTGGAAATTGTATCTGCTCCTTAACTTCACTCCACTCCTGGCTTTTTAATGTCCTTTTTACACTTTTTATTTTATATATATATAGATATATATATATATATTTTTTAACACTCAGGATTCTCCAAATGTTTTTACTTCTGTATCTAAACTATAACCTCAGGGCCGTTAATCACCTTAAATGTCAAAAAGCATGCCCAGTATTTCTGGATATTTATCGCTTTTCATATAAAACATCTAAAAGGTGAAATAGAATTTTTCTAAATGTTTAAAAAGATTACAGCAAAAATTATACAATATGATTCAACAAATAATTTAGCTAGAAAACACATTTGGCCCAAATGTACCAGCGACGTTCAATAATGAGCCAAAGAAAAAAAAATTCAATTTGTTTTAATCTGCGATAAATCAATCAAAATATCAAAATAATTATTAAATAAAGAGTAGACTGTCTTTGGGGCCTGCATCTTCTGTGTGTGTGTGTGTGTGTGTGTGTGTGTGTGTGTGTGTGTGTGTGTGTGTGTGTGTGTGTGTGTGTGTGTGTGTGTGTGTGTGTGTGTGTGTGTGTGTGTGTGTGTGTGTGTGTGTGTGTGTGTGTGTGTGTGTGTGTGTGTGTGTGTGTGTGTGTGTGTGTGTGTGTGTGTGTGTGTGCGCGTGTGCGTGCGCGCGCGCGCGTGTGTGTGTGTGTGTGTGCGTCTGTGCGTGCGTGCGTGCGTGCGTGTGCGTGTGTGTGTGCTCTCAAGCAAGCACGACAGGCTCAGACTGGGGGGGGGGGGTGACATGATGTAGCCAGCTCTCTCACCTGATGGACCAGCTGTGTGTGTAAACGTGAGCAGATGGAGACCGGTGAGCTAGCTAACTGTCGCCACCCTCCTGTTACAACAGAGCCTGTGAGCTAGCTAACTGTCCCCAACCTCTTATTACAACAGTTAACTGTCCCCAACCTCTTATTACAACAGTTAACTGTCCCCAACCTCCTATTACAACAGTTAACTGTCCCCAACCTCCTGTTACAACAGATAACTGTCCCCAACCTCCTGTTACAACAGTTAACTGTCCCCAACCTCCTGTTACAACAGTTAACTGTCCCCAACCTCCTGTTACAACAGTTAACTGTCCCCAACCTCCTGTTACAACAGTTAACTGTCCCCAACCTCCTGTTACAACAGTTAACTGTCCCCAACCTCCTGTTACAACAGTTAACTGTCCCCAACCTCCTGTTACAACAGTTAACTGTCCCCAACCTCCTATTACAACAGTTAACTGTCCCCAACCTCTTATTACAACAGTTAACTGTCCCCAACCTCCTATTACAACAGTTAACTGTCCCCAACCTCCTGTTACAACAGTTAACTGTCCCCAACCTCCTGTTACAAGAGTTATATACTCGTACTGGCATCACGTCCCGCTCTTAAGCCATATCGAGATATACCTCATCTCCTGTACCTACTGTACTCCATGAACGAAAACAAAACACCCAAACACTTGACCAGGCCCCGCCCCAGTGGCTTACTATAAGACACCGGGCGTGGTCACCACTCACCCTTCCTCTTTTTCGTTTTCCATCATGGCGGATGCTTGCACCCTGTGTAACTAGTGATAGCGAGTATGAAGTGTAAAGAGAAATTGAACAATGCCAGAGATTTGCCAGCCCCTGGAATCTTCGGCATGTTCCAACGGCGCCGTATGGGTTCTGCGGCCCTGCAGCTGGATGCGTTTTGATGCATTCCCGCATCGGGCCTGTCCTGTGTTTCCTCGTCTTTTACAGCAGCTTGAGGGACAGCGTGCGATGTGTAGCTATCGAGCTACCTCGCACTCAGGTAGGATCTGTGCCATCAGGCATTGACGCTGGTGTTAATAATACTGCTTGTTGTCCTGTGAGACAACCGAGTTGTGTATTGGCGCAAGGGGCAGGATATTTGGGTAAACGTTGTTGTTTTCCCCGTTACCCTGGAGCGAGCGGCTAACGCTATGCTATATGCTGGGCTACTGTTTCTGTTTGTCTCCCCGCTGAGGGGTGTCTGTCTAAAGTCTTCCCTCCTCTTAACCATTCATGCTGACGGTCAATCTGTGTCTACTGTGGGAGTATTGCGGGGGGCTTTGTTTACCTTTTCATGGGTGAATGGGCTGAGGTCTAGGGCTGGTGTGCTGTTTGTGAATATTATGAATGAATGCGGGACTGGTTTTCTCTGGCCCGCATCCCCTTAACGTTGTGTGTATGGGCTAGCCCATTCTACAGTATATTGGTGGTGTTTTTAGTTCATTTATTCATTAACCCCTTCATGGTGCACACCACAGTGGAGGTTACTGGTTGCAACCACCACTGGTGCTCCGTGTTTAGCATCAGTCCTTTGCCTCTGGCATGTTGAAACAGTGCCCGCCTGGCCGACGCCATGAGGTGGCTGGTGGGCTGTGCCTCGCCCGGCGAGTGGCTGGTGGGCTGTGTTAAGCCTATACCGCCACGGTATGGAATTGGCAGCGATTAGTAACTTTGTTCGACTTGCTGTTTTTTCTGTCAAAAATGGTGTCTGGTGGCGGGGCCATGAGGGCCAGCCGACGTTGAAACATCGTGCGAGGTTGTTGACGTTATTAGCTTTGACCTAGCTGCAAGCTATAACCGCAGGGAGGGCTAGGATGCTGTCAACAGTTGTTTACAGACATCTTGGTTGGATTAGTCTCCCTTTGAGGGGGTGAGAAGTTAAAAATAAATGTTCCCTCCTCAGGGCTCCCCTCTCCTCAGAGGATTTTTGGTCTTCCGCTGGAGCGCGGGCGGTTTTGGACCTAGGCCCCACACCGCCTCACGCCGCGCAGCCAGAGGTGAGAGCACGGCCTCGCCAGCAGCTGTGGCGAGGCCCTCGACAGGCGGCCATGTTTCCCCCGCCAGAGGTACCCTGGGCGTTGAGTCAACAGGTGTCCACAAGGCCGACAGCCTTGGCGGCCGAGGGATCGGCCATATTGGATGAGCACGGCCTGAGAAACCGTCGCCGTCCTGCCGCGAGCAGCCCGCTCTCCGATCACTCCCTTCCCCAACACCAGCTGCGGGCCACGAGCCTTCGTTGAAGCGCATGCGGCCCCACGTTTCGCTTCTCATGGGGACAGGGGCTGACACCCAGTTGATGGCTGAGCCTGGGTCTGTCCATGAGAATGTTGTGCTGTCAAGCGGCTCCCACACCATAAGCTGTGTTTGGTTGAGCCTGGTGTTACGTCTGTCAACTACAAGTGTGGTCTGCAGGGGGGCTCGAGACCTTTTTGAGGCAAACAGTGCAGGCTTCCCCGACCTTGCCTTCGCCAGGCCGGGTGTCACATTGGTGCCTCCCACTCCCGCAAGATCGGCAGTGGTCTGGCAGGCGCGTGTGATTTGGGTGGTAGTAATATCACTGCAGGGCTACGGTGTGTAGGAACCCCTGGGGGCCTCACACCTTGCATGTCCAGCTGCAAACAACTCCTCAGCATGTTCTGGAGGGGTGTTCAGTGGGGGAGCTGATGTCACCTAGTTTGATGTCAGCTTCCCCCGTATCAAACTGACCCTTTCTGTCGGGGTCCCGATTCCACGGAACGCCCTGCCCGCACGGTTGGCGGGTTCAGAGTTGGCTACGCACAGCGGGAGGGACCGGGCCGCCTATCTACAGTTCCTTGCGGACCAGCGCCGAATGGCGGCGGGTGCGCTCTGGGAGTATCATCACATATGGCTTCAGCAGTGCCATATGTCGAAGTGGATGGAGAGAACGCTGAGGTGGGGACTTGTATTACACAACCCCACCCATTTTCAGGTTTGGTACAGACCCTATTGTCAGGGTCACCAGCAGTGACAGCTCTGGTCAACGAGATCCAATCTCTGTGGACGAAGCAAGCCATCGTCGTGGCGTTTTCCTCCCGGTATTCTCTGGTGCCCAAGAATCGGGGGGGGGGGGGGGGTGTCAGACCCATGCTGGACCTGTCCCATGGGAAGGTTTAGCATTTTTTTTAATCATCTCCTACCTGTTGAACACTGTCAGGTGGGGGCCTGGTTCTCCTCCATAGACCTGTAGGATGCGTATTCGCATCCCCGATCTTCCATCCTAGGGCTTACCTACGCTTCCTTTGCAGGGTTTAGCGTATGAGTACCAGAGGCTGCCGTTTGGCTTTTCTCTGGCTCCCCGCATCTGCACCAAGTGCGTGGAGGCCGCACTGGGGCCTCTGCGTCGGCAGGGGTTACGAAGTGTATTCTGCCCTGACAAGGTTCTGGTCCTTGGCGGTCAAGGTGGATCGTCAGGTCTCATACCAGGCAGGTGGTGGAATTCCAGACATAGTCAGGCAGGTCTGGGACCGATGCCGTGGCCGCCTGGGATTCTTTCCCCCCATACATCTGTTAGGTTAGTTGTTGGGGCGGGTACGTTGAGGAGCGCAGGACCTTGATCCTGATTGCGCCGGACCAGGGCGCAGCTGTGTGGTTCCCGGTCCTGATCCAGCTCTTGGTAGCCCCGTCGTGGCCTGTTCCTTGGTCATCGCGGGCCCTCTCTCAAGCGCACAGGTCTCTGTGTTAGTTCCCTGTGCTGGGCCAGCCGCTGATCGTTGGCTGGTGAGAGGGTGAGTCTGGAGAGGATGGATCCTACGGTGGTTGAACGCGCATGCTCCCTCCACTATCGCGGTTTACGCGGGTAGGTGGCGTATTTTTCCAAGAGTGGTGTAAGGTGGGGGGCCGGGACCCGGTGTCCTGCCCCCTGGACGCTGTCCTTTCCTTCCTTCAGTGTTTCCTTGATAGACTGTCGGCTTCGACGGTGAGGGTATATGCTGCGGCTATATCCTCTTGTCATGAGGAGTTTGAGGGGGTACGTTGTTCAGCCACCCTCTTGTGAAGTGTTTCCTGCTTGGCGCTCCGCGCCTTAAGCTGGTGAAATGTTCTCTGTCTCCGAGTTGGGATCTTCAATTGGTCCTCGGTCAGTTGTCCGAGGCCCCGTTTGAGCCTCTTGAGCAAGCGCCTTTGGAACAGCTGTCGTTCAAGACTGCGTTCCTGCTGGCCATCACCTCCGCTAAGCGCGTGGTGAGCTCTGTGCTCTCTCGGTGCGGCCTGAGTGCCTGTCTATTCGTGTCGATAGCGGTGCCACTCTCCGGCCTAATCCAGTCTTCGTGCCAGAAAATATCCGGAGCTCTTTTCGCTCCAGGGATATTGTGGTTCAGGCGTTTCATCCGCCTCCTCACGCTAGTGAGTTAGAGGCGAGCCTTCACCTGTCATGTCCGGTCCAGGCTTTGGGGTTTTACCTCAGCCGGACTCAGGACCTCAGGGCTACCGATCAGCTTTTTGTCTGTTACGGTGGCTCTCGCACTGGTAGGGCACTGTCGAAACAGCACCTGTCCCATTGGTTGTGCGAGGGCATTGCCCTTTGCTACACGTTGGCTGGGCTGGCCCCCCTGGGGGTGTCAGGGCGCACTCCACTCGTGGGGTGGCGGCCTCTGCCACCCTGTTAGGAGGGGCCTCGGTGGAGAACATCTGTGCTGCGGCCTCATGGTCCTCCCCGGGTCCCTTTGTAAGGTTTTACCTCATGGACATGACTGGGGATTCTGTTTCCCAGGCGGTTCTGAGGTCTGGAACCTCCCCTGCTTCCCGCCTTTCGGTGGGTTAGCAGGGATGTGTGGGTGTGGACCGCAAGGTGTTGTGTCACACGTGGTCCCGCCTGTGCTGTGCGTTTGGAGGTTCTAGTTCCCTCTTTTCGTACTTGGGTGGAGTTGACTGCCGCCCCCTCTTCACTAGGAAGGAGGGGTGACGGGACTCCCCTCCCCCCTGATGTGGGCTTACGGGTCCTCAGGGGGTACATTTGTCGGTATGGCTCGATATGGCTTAAGAGCGGGACGATAACGATAAGGTTATGTATATAACCTAGTTATATGAGTACTGGCTAAGCGTCCCGCTCTTAAGCGTGCCCTGAGGTCCCTTGGGTTTTTTTTTTCTGATCGAAAACTCTTCCCGAGGAAGGGTGAGTGGTGTTTTGTTTTCGTTCATGGAGTACAGTAGGTACAGGAGATGAGGTATATCTCGATATGGCTTAAGAGCGGGACGCTTAGCCAGTACTCATATAACTAGGTTATATACATAACCTATCGTTAACTGTCCCCAACCTCCTGTTACAACATATAACTATCCCCAACCTCCTGTTACAACAGATAACTGTCCCCAACCTCCTGTTACAACAGCTTCAAAAGAGTCGGCAAGCTTAACCAGTTCGAAACAAGGCGGACATTAATAATTAATAAAATAAAATAAATTAATAAAATGTTCAATCAATCAATCAATCGGGGAACATAGGACCCGGGGAACATAGGGATGACCCCGGGAGGTGTAGTCAGTAGTCTGAAGTCACTTTGGACCGCCCGCGAGGTCCACCCGTATAGGGATTTATCATTGGATTATCGGCTATTGTAACAATTCTACCTCATGCACATTGGAAAGCTTTCCAATTTTGCACAAAAATTTGTTCCCTTCTATCACTAACAATATTTTATATATTTAATTGCGAATATTTTCATGTTCAGCTATAGATTGTGGATGAATACGCACAGAAAGGTACACCATGCAATGTTAATGCTTTATTTGTTTTAACGAAACAATTTAGAAATGGGCAATGGGGAAATACATTGTGATTTCAAGATGGTGGACCGGCCGGAAACAGCCATCACGTAACCACTACACCTCCCTATTACAACTGCGCTTAGTGCTTTTACCCCGACCCCACCCACACCACCCACCTGCCAGCCTTGGTCGAGGGCCATAGGCACCTATTCAGATTCAGATTAAAATAGCTTTATTGTCGCATCTTTGTCATATTTCTCATACAAAAAAGTGCAAGATTCTTGGGTCTTGACCCGTCGCCCTACAGCATGTCAATAAAATACACAATAGGACAATACAATACACAAAGACACAATCAGAACCAGCATAATAATGATGTATGAAAAGGTGACAGTGCTGAGAGAGTTAATATAAAAAGTCGAATAAAAAATCTACGTAAAGTACTTCAAATAAAAAAGCGTGTCCCGTTTTTAAAACCTATTATTTCAATGCAGGAAATAGATCTAGATACTTGTTTAACACTTACAAAATATATTATTATTATTTTAATTATTATTATTATTTATATATTTGCAGATATGAAATATATATATATATATACTGGTGTACTGTAAATACTGTGATCTTATATAAAATAAAAAAATACTGGAGTGATCACGCCACAAACATAGACGCTAAGACTGACAATGGCGTCAGATGGATATAAGCTCCATAAACACACACCGTTGTGTTTACAAATAGTACACTCCTCCTCCTCTTAACCAATTAGACAGGAATATGACTAATTACAAGCTATACATATGCAAACATTCCAGTTGTGCCCCCCCACTCTCTCTCTCTCTCTCTCTCTCTCTCTCTCTCTCTCTCTCTCTCTCTCTCTCTCTCTCTCTCTCTCTCTCTCCTCTCTCTCTCTCTCTCTCTCTCTCTCCCTCTCTCTCTCTCTCTCTCTCTCTCTCTCTCTCTCTCTCTCTCTCTCTCTCTCTCTCTCTCTCTTCTCTCTCTCTCTTTCCGATGTGAAAGACATAAAGGAGCACAGTAAGGGAGGGGGGGGGGGGGGGGGGGGGTGCGGCTGGATGACAGTCACAATTAGGAGCAGAGAGTGATTGTATCTGATTAGCAGTGGCACGACTAAAGTTTACCCTGGTCCTCGGAGGGAAGGTACATGTGTGTGTGTGTGCGTCTGTGTGTGCGTGCGTGCGTGTGTGCACGTGTGTGTGTGTGTGTGTGTGTGTAGTGTGTGTGTGTGTGTGTGTGTGTGTGTGTGTGTGTGTGTGTGTGCGTGCGTGCGTGCGTGTGTGCATGTGTGTGTGTGTGTGTGTAGTGTGCGTGTGTGTGTGTGTGTGTGTGTGTGTGTGTGTGTGTGTGTGTGTGTGTGAGTGTGGGAGGGACCCTGAAGCAGCTGTTGCTGTTTGTTTATGCAACTCAGCAACACAGGAGCAATGGGGATGGGGTCCCTTTTCTGGCACTTGACGGGGCCGGTTCCCCCCCCCGCCCAGCGCTCTCCCCCCTGCCCGGTGCTCTCTCTCCCTCCCCGCCCGGTTCTCTCTCCCCCCCCCCGCCCGGTGCCCCCCCCCCCCCCTCCCCACCCGGCGCTTCTCTCCCCCACGCTTGATCTCTGAAGGTTGGGGCTGTTTGAACAAAATCCCTCCCAATGTCCTGCACACAGCCATCTGTCTCCCCAGGAATGTGCGTAGAGAGCGGGCACACACACCCCGTCAGTTGTTGGGGCCCTGGATCGGGGGGGGGGGGGGGTGTAGCTTTCTCCCCCTACTAGCTAAAGCATGCGCTGAGAAATCACTCTTACACTATCTTTACATGTTTAACATGTTCACGTCACCCTCCCACTGAATTAATTGATGTGCGTGTCCAGTTTTTTACACACACGCGCACACACACACGCACACACACACATGTACACACGCGCACACACACACGCACACACACACACACACACACACGCACACACACACACACACAGACACACACACGCACGCACGCACGCACGCACACACACACACACACACACACACGCACATGCACGCACACACACACACGCACGCACGCACGCACGCACACACACACACACACACACACACACACACACAAACATGCGCACGCGCTGTTCTCTGGCAGTATATTTATTTAGAGCGTTTTTCTTTTATAAAAAAAATAAATAAGAGGCCCCCCTTGTTTTGAATTGCAAATTTGATGGGTTGCAACACCTTTGAACAGCCTATCAAGGACGGGGGGGGGGGGGGGGGCTATATGCTCTGTTATGTATCCTAAGATAATTAAAAAATATAATATTTATCTTTTTATGGAAAGGTATTATATGTACTTGAACCAACGTGTGAATACAGGTATGCAAGGAGGACAAGGGTCTCGCAAATTAGTGTGAGTAATCTTCCTCTGAGTGATTAGCCCAAATTAATGAAAAGTAGATCAGATTGCTTGTTTTAATGAAGGGGGAAAAACTACAGTATCAAAAAAAATAAAAAAGACCCTTTAATTTATCCTATTTTCTTGGCTGCCAAATTTCTAAAGGCATGTCTCCTTTGGCTTTAGAGCCAGGAAATTAAAAGGTATGTGATTCTGTCTGTTATCACTGCCACTCTCTTGTACTCCCATTGGCTGGACGTGGAAGTAAAAACAAATGTATAAATAAAAAAAATAAGACAAAAAGACGCCTCTTTAGTGACACGAGCCCAGTTGGCTTGTTGTCGTGATTATTCACTGAGCTGTTAACCCTTGTGATGTCTGCGTGGATCTCACCGTGAATCTCTTCCTCTTCCCCTCTTCTCTTTCCCTTTTTCCCTTTTTCCAACTGCAGCACCAACTGCTCAACCAAGGCGCTGGCAACCGCAAGTTCAAATGCACAGAATGTGGCAAGGCCTTCAAATACAAGCACCATCTGAAGGAACACCTGCGCATTCACAGTGGTGGGTAGCGGGGGGTGGGGGAGGGGGGCGCTGTTCTCTTTGAATATTCATGACCTTGATTTGAAGACCAGTGGGATCTTCGCGGGGTGCACAAAAATGTGTTTGGGTTTATTTGTTGCACCCTGTCCCCCTAGTGACGGCGGACGATTAGCTTTACCGTCTATAAACGTCGGTCACATAATTGAGCCTTAGGCCCGGATGATAATCACTTGAGCGGGTTCACTTTAGATGTTCACTTTACGACTCAACCCAAATAGCTTCAACGTAATTATCCATCATAATGATTCTATTATAATAAACATCATTGAAGATTTCCTAAAGATTCTGGGGAAAACGAAGATAGTCCTGTAGGAGCCAAAGCTATATATTTAGGTTATTGTATTATATGAATGTTTATATGTTTATTTGTATAACCTTACATTGAATTAGGAATATTGATTGGATTTAGATAAAGTCATTGAACCGGCTTATTTGTCATAATAGAACATTCTAGAACATTTGTGATGTCACAGTATGATGTCATAATCAAACATTCTAGAACATTGTGATGATGTCATAACCAAACATTCTAGAACCTTTGTGATGGCACCGTATGATGTCATAACCAAACATTTTAGAACATTTGTGTATCATAGTCAACAATTCTCTCAGAGCAGCAGTGTGCATCTTGAAACAGGACTGAACAGGACTGAACAGATAGACTAAGGCTGAGGTTACACCTAGGGTGTTTTTCGGTTAGTTTTCAAAATGAGTTTCGCTTTCCCGGTCGCAACGTAGTGGCAGCCGAGTTAAAAGGCCTCTACATGCTACAGCAACTTCAAAGCAACTGCAACAGAACATCGACAAAGCAACGGTGTTGCAGACACTCTGCCTTTATGCTTCTGCAACATCGATGTGAAGCCTATGCAACATTGTACCCCGGATGTAGCTAGGTTCCCTAGATAGATGAAATTTCCCTTCTCAACCAACCCATTAATCTAAAGTTAGTTTAGGTTCGTGTTAACGTTAGATAATGTACAAAATAAACGTATTTCTGGTGCTTTTAGACGTCGCTCTTTTATTTTGAAATCCCCCGCCCGGAAGTATTTGTGATGTATTCTGCTTGTGTAACTTTAGGTTCGTTTTAACGTTAGCTAGCAGCAGAGATGGACGCCTTTGTGCAAATGCAGGCAGCTACAGGCACTCGAGATCGAGGAAGAGCATGAATTTAATCGGCAGGATGAGAGAGCGTCAAAGCTGGATATATCCCTGTGGCTGTGGTTGTAGGCACGAAAATGCAGCTCGAACTACCTGTTATATTAAATTAATTGATTGCTGTTTAACAACTTGTCCGTGTCCAGTCCTTTCGAACTGCCCCACCGTTCATTGTAAACAATGATGCATGTAATTACATTAACGTTACTGTGTGTTGTTGTAGCTATGTTAATAAATTCTGAATGGCATTGACGTTAGTTGGGTATGATAGAGCATTGAATAGCATCATCAACGCTAGCTGGCTGGCTACAACAATGGAGGATGGTATTCCTCGCTGCGGGACCAATATTATTCTATGACAGCCCCGCCCCCATTCACTACCAACCAATCACTGCTACGCAATATCAACGCAACGGTTGTTTAGATTCGATTTTGGGGAGATGTACGCAACATCCTCGCAACACAGTCTACAAGACCCTCTGCAACAACCGCGTTGAAATCGCGCTGATGTTGTGTTGCAGTTGCTTTGAAGTTGCTGTAGCATGTAGAGGCCTTTAAGGCCTCTGCATGCTACAGAAACTTCAAAGCAACTGCAACACAACATCGACAAAGCAACAGTGTTTTAGACACTCTGCCTTTATGCTTCTGCAACATCGACGCGCAAAGTTAGTTTAACTAAAGTTAGTTTAGGTTCGTGTTAACAATAGATAATGTACAAAATAAACGTATTTCCTGTGATTTTAGACGTCGCTCTTTTATTTTGAAAACCCCCGACCGGAAGTGTTATAGTGTCTGTTGCTAGCAGCTTAACTTTCTGTGCTTTTCGAGCTAACGTTACCGTAACATCATTAGTTTCCAATGGAGAGGACCTCGGCTCACATGCAGCTCAAACTACCTATTGGAATAAATTAATTGATTGATGTTTAACTTGTCCCTGTGTGTGTCCAGTCATTTCGACTAGCAAACGTTGTATTTAACGTTACCTCAGGACGGATACCATTGTATTTACTTGGTTAGCTATGTAGCTAATGTGGATAGCATTTTGAATAGACCCAATGCTAGCTGGCTGGCTACAGCTTTATTTACTAAATTATGGAGGCTTTTTAATCGTCAAGGTAAGAGAGGATTTGTCATGATCAACTGAAGGCGTATGTTATGGAACAATATGTGCTTGGGTTTTCAGAAAAAGGCGAGCTATGTGACGCTAATTATTTAGCGTCAACGCTGGAAACAACAATGGAGGATGATATTCTCTGCGGGACTAATATTATTCTATGACAGCCCCGCCCCCATTCGCTAACCAACCAATCACTGCTACGCAATATCAACGCAACGGTTGTTTAGGTTAGATTTGAGGGACATGTACGCAACGTCCAAGCAACACAGTCTACAAGACCCTCTAAAACAACCGCGCTGAAATCGCGCCGATGTTGTGTTGCAGTTGCTCTGAAGTTTCTGTAGCATGCAGAGGCCTTTAGACATTCGTTTTGCAACCTGAGCACGTTCGTTTTGCCTCCTGACCACAGTGATGTAGTACAATGTCAAAGCAGTAGGTGGCAGTAGGTGGCGAACATGAAGGCAATTTTCAACCAATCAGAACTTGAATGTGCCAATACACTTCCTGCAAAAAAAATATACAAGCCGCCATCTTTAAATGCCTCCTTGAGCTATTTAGCCACTGTAGCACTTATTTTTCAGCAAAGAACGTGCAATAAACAAAACGGATACATTCACTGTGTGTTCTGCCTCTCATTTGTTGATGAAACAAAACTAACATCAACACAATTGAACACAGTTTAGTCTCATCTGCGCTGATTTTGTTAGCTTACATGCTAACGTGAATGGAATATGCCAGTATAACAGTATAGCATTGTGGCTAGCAGCTAACATTAGCTCACGTTAGTTAGCCAGCCAGCGCCAGGATGATATCAGGAGCTATCAGTAGCTAGATAACATTAGAGACAACGCCTCATGTATTAAACAAAAGTGAATAGATGACTGGGCCATTTTGTTTAATGCTTGTTATGTTGAAAGAGGGGCTCTGAGCTAACAGGGTCTGGTAGCTAACGTTAGCTCACGTTAGCCAGCTGCTCATGCAATCGTTAATGCTAGCAGAATGAATGGATGTAAACTTTATTTAACATATTGCAGAATGGGTACAATACAATACGGCTCAATACAAACAATTGTTAAGGGAATGCAGACTGTTGTAGCTTGGACTGGGGTCCTTATAACAATAACTTGACACATGGTAGCTGCAGCTATTTGGGACAGCTCTGTTATCACCGGACGTTGGTGAGGGCACGCAGATGTCGGTATCTACTGCGCATGGGCGTTGAGCAACAACGGCTCTGCGCAGATTACATGACACGTTATCGGCGAGTTTTGGCGTTTTTCCAAAACGGAAACACAATTTAGCGTTGTCAGTAGGGCAACGCGTTTTCCTGCCAAAACGACATTTCTATTTAACAGGGACAGCAAACGTATTCAAAACAGCAACAAAACGAAAACTAAAACAGTCTGTGTAACCATGGCCTAAACAACATAGACTGAAGCCTGCATTTCTCAACCAAGGTGCCAAGCCTACCGTTTTGCTGTGGAAAGAGCCGGCAAGTGGATTTATGGCTTTCATGTGTCGAGTCGGCGGTGATTTTGGAGACTGGGAAAATACAGTTTTCTTACCTTGTAGTAGTAACGTGAATATTTAGGAAAATTGCTTTAGGACCACTTCTGTAAAGAAAGACTTCGCTGTGGAAGAGAAATAAACCATTTGGATATCTTTGTTTTACACTGGCTGTGGACATTATTTTTCTTTATCAACGAACGTACTACTCACGAGTAAGCAACTTTAACCAGTAGAGTGGAACGTCGGCCCTCATTTGGACTTTGATTGGCCGAAATTTGCAGATAGTCGACTATAAAAAAAAAGTTTAATTTTTTTTATCATTCCATTTGGGCTGTGGGGGTGCTTAATGTCTGAAGGAGTCGACAGAAGGCTTCTTGTCCTCTGCAAAAGCATGCAATTGGTCCACTTATGGATACATGTTGATATTTGTCTAGTGTTCATTAGGGTGAAATCCTCTTTCAGTTCCTCTGTGCCTGTTTTCTTATGCAGTTAGCCTCTGGTATGTGTGCCATTAGCGTTAGCCACGCTTCTAGGCCTCTTTTTCTTTTGGAAAGAATGATAATTTGTATTTTTTTTGATAAACAAAAAAAAAAAAATTATAATATATATATATATATATTTTTATTCGACTAAGAGGTTGGCAGTCGACTACGGCTCCTTTCAATCGATTAGTCGACTATTCGACTAATAGGGGTCAGCCCTAGTGGACTCTGGTGACTATTTCTTCTGATTTGTGATTTTAATTCTGTATTATACTGTTCATTTTATTCTATCTTATAGAAAAGCCTCAATGGACTGGTGTTGAAAACTAGCACTTGTGCTATAAACACACAAAACACCACATCTGGTCCGTCCACTGTGACTGGTCCAATGTAGCTGTAGGTGTCCAATTTAAATCAAAGTTTTTCATTCATTCATTCAATTCTTACCGTGTTTATTTCTTCTTCTTTCCAAGGTGAGAAACCGTACGAGTGCCCCAACTGCAAGAAGCGCTTCTCCCACTCGGGCTCCTACAGCTCCCACATCAGCAGCAAGAAGTGCATCGGCCTGATCGCCATCAGCGGCCGTGTGCGCAGCAACATGAAGCCCGGGGGCTCGTCCAGCGCCTCCTCCTCGCCCACCAACAACAGCGCCATCACGCAGCTGCGGCAGAAGCTGGAGAACGGCAAGCCGCCGGGCCTCCCCGAGCACAACGGCAACAACAACAACCACCACCACCACCACCTGAACATCAAGACGGAGCCGCTCGACTTCAACGACTACAAGCTCATGATGGCGTCGCATGGCTTCGGCGCGCCGGCGCCCTTCATGAACGGCGGGATGGCGGGAGGGAACAGCCCGCTGGGGGTGCACCACCACAACAACGCGGCGGCCCAGAGCCCCCTGCAGCACCTCGGGCTGGGGGCGCTGGACGCGCAGCTCCTGGGCTACGCGGGCCACATGGGGAACCACCTGAGCGAGGTGCAGAAGGTCCTCCAGATCGTGGACAACACCGTGTGCCGACAGAAGCTGGACTGCAAGCCGGAGGAGATCTCCAAGCTCAAGGCCTACATGAAGGAGCTGGGCTCCCAGATCGAAGAGCACAAGCTGGGGCTGATGTCGCCGGGGGCGCCCCAGGTCGGCCTTCCGCTCGTCAACCACAACGGCGCCACCAAAAGCATCATCGACTACACGTTAGAGAAGGTGAACGAAGCCAAAGCTTGCCTCCAGAGCTTGACGACAGACTCAAAGAGACAGATTAGCAATATCAAACGCGAGAAGCCTAACCACATGCTCGAAGGAGGCATGGAGGAGAAGATGCAGGAGAACCATATGTTTACACCTTTCGCTTGCCAATTTTGCAAAGAATCCTTCGCCGGTCCGATACCCTTGCATCAGCATGAACGCTACCTATGTAAAATGAATGAGGAAATCAAAGCGGTTTTGCAGCCCAGTGAGAACCTGATGCCCTCCAAACCAGTGGTCTTCATGGAGAAGCACACCCATCTTCTCTCCTCCATGTTGTCGGAGAAGGGAGTCATCCCCATCAACCCTTACAAGGACCACATGTCCGTGCTGAAGGCATACTTCGCCATGAATATGGAACCCAACTCGGAGGAACTGCTCAAGATTTCCATAGCAGTCGGCCTTCCTCAGGAATTTGTCAGGGAGTGGTTTGAGCAGCGGAAAATGTACCAGTACGGCAACACAAGAACGCCGTCGCTAGAGCGGAACCATATGGACATGGTTGTGGGTACAAATAATAACCACCGCACCCCACCAAAGGACTCTTTGGCAGCTCGGTCGCCTGTGTCACTAGTCAAACCGACTGAGCGCATCACGTCTCCCTCCATCATGGAGTTCCACAACAATGTCAACAACTGTGACAACCCGCTGAGACATTTGAGGAACAACTACCAGTTTGGCGGCAGCAGCACCAGACAGATAGTTGACAAACTGGACCACTCACGTAGTAACACACCTTCCCCCTTAAATCTGTCCTCTGCATCTTCCAAAAACTCGCACAGTAGCTCGTACACTCCCAACAGCTTAACGTCAGAAGACCTGCAGGCCGAGCCGCTGGACCTCTCTCTGCCGAGGCTGCTGAAGGAACCCAAGCACGCACTGACCGTCAGGAGCCGACTGAAAGTCAACAGTATCACCAGGGACCATAACGGCGTCCCCTCCCCCCGCGAGCAGCACTTCGAAGAGCCTCTGAACTTGGCCTATCTCAAGAAGGATTTCTCAGGCTCGACCAACGGAAACCTCGACAAAAGCACTAGCCCCATCTTCGGCATTAACCCCTTCGGCGGCAAACCCTTGTACACGTCCCTTCCGCCGCCGAGCGCGTTCCCGCCGGCCACGTTCATGCCCCCGATGCAGGCCAGCATCGCGGGCCTCAGGGCCTACCCTGGCATGGATCAGATGGGCTTCCTACCGCACATGGCCTACACTTACGCCACCGGGGCGGCGACCTTCGCCGAGATGCAGCAGAGGAGGAAGTACCAGCGGAAGCAGGGTTTCCAGGTAAATAAGCCACGTGTGGGTTCGGTGTGAGAAGCACGAGGGTCTCGCTCTCTCTCGCTCAGACTCGCTCTGAAGTGATCTCGGCTCGTCGTGGCGCTAATTAAAAGCTACTCCGGAGTCTGCAAAGAGCATGGCTCACCTGAGGTACGGTGAGATAAGCAGCTGTCAAACAAGCCCGGAGTGCTACACTCTGCAAAGTGAGGCGTCATTAGCGGTATCAGGGAGTAATGGGGTTATTTCAGAGGTTCGCAACGTGGGTGATTCGGTTGTTACCGAGACTGCGCTGTGGATTGTACCGACCGCCAAGCGCTGAATACATTAACCACCCTAGACTACTGTCGCTTCGAAAAATCAATGTGTCTGAACTCAGATGTTTTTTTTTTGTTATTAAATATGAGTGAAAGGCCTTTGTAAAAATGACAAAGGTGAGCCCTGAAGCTTCTAGTTCTCTCACAGAGTCCCCCCCCCCCCTGCCACCCCCGACCCACCCTCGCAACTCTCTTTCCCTGCATTTTTAAAAGAGAGCAAAGCCAAAATGAGCTTCTACATGCAGATTAATAATGCACAGACTCCATGTTCATTATCCCTGAATGCTGAAGGCTGTTTAACATAGACGGAACCATTTTGATAAAAGAAAAAAAAAGAAAAAAGGTATTAATAATGTTTCCTATTCTAAGTTATTAAATTAGATTTAAAAAATACAGCTACGGGCACTTAGTTCAGAATTGATTGCAGGGTGATAGTGGTCCGTTCTTTTAAAACACAGTGCTAATGTCTCCAGAATCACTGTCAGACCCAGGACAGAGAGATGCTTATTAATGGAAGCTTTGGTGTCTCTCAATATCGGCCGTTAAGGTTCACCTTCTGATTTTAATCGTTTAATGGAGTTTCAAAAAGAGCAAGGCTACATGGTTCCTCTTGTTATGGACTTCTGTCATATAACATTGTTCTCTATGAATGTATATTATAAAAGAATATAGAGAATTATTTAAAAGAAAATTATATTAACATCAGACCAACATTTCAAAACACCATAATTTCTACATTTCATAATGGCACCTTGTCGACATAAAATGTATAGTTTTTTTTAAACGTAAAAAAACTGGTATAGAAGCCATGTAATGAAGAACCATATAAGTCAAGATTGAAGATTCAAGAGGTTTATTTGTCACATACATACCAGGGCATACAGTGAATGCGAGTGGTCATGCCCGCATCGATTGTGCAATAATACAATAATAAAATAGACATAAATAGGTAATAAGAAGACATAAGATGTGCATGATAAAAATAGACATGCTAAATTCCTGAGAAGGCACTGGTTCCTATGTACACTACTATACAATATACAATTTTAACTCTGTCATTATGCTATACTTACTATATAACTATACTATACATACAAGAACCACATCTGTTCTTTCCTTAAAGTGACTTTTATATTCCTCATTCCTTTAAAGTAACTTTTATATTTAGTTTAAAGTGAGATTTAGCTTAAAGCGATTGCAGCATGTGTGTGTGTGTGTGTGTGTGTGTGTGTGTGTGTGTGTGTGTGTGTGTGTGTGTGTGTGTGTGTGTGTGTGTGTGTGTGTGTGTGTGTGTGTGTGTGTGTGTGTGTGTGTGTGTGTGTGTGTGTGTGTGTGTGTGTGTGTGTGTGTGTGTGTGTGTGTGTGTGTGTGTGTGTGTGTGTGTGTGTGTGTGTGTGTGTGTACTTCAGTGTTCAGTGTTCAGTTTTAGGTTCAGTTTTCTGTCAGTTTTAGGATTGAGAATGCCTAATGATCTAAAGTTTTTGTATTATATATATAATACTAATAAATATCCTAATTATTAGGATTTATTTTTGTATTTACTTGGTTTATTTGACCAGGGACATCAATCAACATTTATAAATGAATAAAAACTAAAAACTGTAAACGTGCCAACATTAGGAGGGTTGCTAATATTTTTGGCTGTAGTCCATGGGCTAGATGTTGAAGCATTAAAGCAATAGAAATACATTAAAAGTAATATAAAAAACAATTTAAAACATGTTCTGTACATTCACTCACTAGACATTCATGCATCTATCAGATCATACATGACATGGTCAGGCGACAGTGAGTACAGTCGAGTACAGTGAATACTGAAAATGTCAAAACGCACATCTCCGTTGCCACGGTTTAAAGGTAGAATCTGTAACGCCTTCAAACGGCGACCTCTAGGCAAAAGAGCACCCGCCAACAATAGGAGCCCATCCATCATCAGACCAAAACAAAAAATGTAAACAAAGTACCAAGAGGAGCCAGTTTGACGGCGTTACTGATTCTACCTTTAACCCTACACTGCTCCGTTCAACGGGGGGGGGGGGGGGGGGGGACACACAATTGTGTCTTTGACTCTACATGTACATATATACCGCCTCGACTCTTAATATACATATACCGTCTCGAGCGTCACACACACACACTGAACGAGCGTGTCGCCCGTCTTGTCCTTCTCCTGTCGTCCTCCAGGGGGAGCTGCTGGACGGAACACCAGATTACATGTCGGGGCTGGACGACATGACAGACCCCGACTCCTGTCTGTCGCGGAAGAAGATGAAGAAGACCGAAAGTGGTATGTACGCGTGTGACTTGTGCGACAAAACATTCCAGAAGAGCAGTTCCCTCCTAAGACACAAATATGAACACACAGGTATATACTGTTCTAGACCACTTATTCTACCCCCTTTTATTTTCTATTATTATTATTATTTATTATTTGTTTTTCTTTTTTTGGGGGGAACTACGGCCATTTTGGGAATTCATATATGTAATTCCTACGGTCTGAGACCAGAGATGTTAGTGAACATGAATGACTCTTTAAATGACAAAAACCAGAGCGGTGCTAAAACAGACCTTTGTGACATCGTCAGGTATAAAGTCTGAGGCCACTCTGTACACAGAGATGGTGACATTGAGAGACGCCCAGGGATACGTGTTCTGTCTCAGAACCGAGAACACTACTCTCGAATAAAACTCATCTGGGTATATAAAAAAATGAAAACAAAAAATTATGTGGGTCAACTAAATGAAAGTCTCTCGTTCAGACCTTACGCCTGATGACGACGTCACACATTTTCAATCTTACTTCTCTGGTTTCTGGCCTTCGGGGGAGAGAGTGTGTCGCTCATGTTCACACACATCGATTGAACATTCCTAGGCGGTGGAAATAACAATATTGGAATTCTCAAATTTGGGCGGTGTTCCCCTTTAAATGTTTGTGTTGCTAAACCCTATCGGTATTATTATTATTATTATTATTATTATTATTCTATAATACTATTACTATTATTTTGTTCTCCCTCCTTCCTTCCTTTTCCTTTTCCCGTTCAGTTCTATGTAAACCGAGACCTAACTTTCTTTGTACATCGACAGGGATCAGGCAAATATATATATATATATATATATATATATATATATATATATATATATATATATATATATATATATATATATATATATATATATATATATATATATATATATATATATATATATATATATATATATATATATATATATATATATATATATATATATATTAAGGCTGTCAAAGTTAACGCCACTATTATTTTTTAACGCACGATTAACGTTTTAGAAAAAGATTAAATTGTGTATGAGTCCTCAGCCCTTGTGTCGGTGAATGCAACAAGTTCCTAACGTTTTCTTTCCCCTATTATTTCATGCACACTTTATTCATTGTTATAAATTATTATTTTCTTTTAACTTATTTTGTGCATCTGTTTTGAATTTGATGCAAATTTGCAATGTATGAGGGTCATCCTTTTGTGTTAAATTGCTGCATAAAGCAAGCATTTGTTGACTCTCATGTTGATAAGAGTATTAAAACTTGAAAAAATATCCGTTTAAGGTAGATTTAGAAAAGAAAAAAAATTTGATTAATTTGCGATTAATTGCGAGTTAACTATGGACAATCATGCGATTAATCAGGTTAAATATTTGTATCGATTGACAGCACTAATATATATATATATGTAGAATCATGCCACTGAATGACTAGATCTAAAATAAAATAAACAACAACTTGACAGAAACGTCCTGTAACTTATCCACCGTTATGAATGATGTGATGAATGATTTTCTGGTGTACCTTTACCTTTACAGTAGGTAGTGAAGTATGTGTGGCCTCTTAAGAAATCCTCCTCGTCAATCTATCTCATACCCCGCCCTCTTCTCTTGATCCTCTAATCACACTTAGCCCAAGGGAAGCAACAGTTGCGATTGGAGGATGAAGAAAAGAGGGCGGGTTTGAGATAGGTCAATTTCCAACCCCACCCGTCATATACTCTGCTTTATTAACCTCTGTTATTATCTATAAAAAAGATTATGCACACATCAGACCACCTCAATATGCAGTATATAGCCGGTAAAAAGACTATATAACGTCTTCATCAATACTTTAATACTTTATCAATAAAGAGGCCTCTGAACGATGATAACACAGTATTTCATCCTACTTTAGAACAGAGAGCATCTTTCACCGGGTTGCATCATAGTCCTCTAGCAGGAAGGCAGCCGAATGCTTTACGCTTTACACAGACTGCATGTCGTCTGGTACGATGAGGAGGAGGAGGAGGAGGAGGAGGAGGAGGAGGAGGAGGAGGAGGAGGAGGAGGAGGAGGAGGAGGAGGAGGAGGAGGAGGAGGAGGAGGAGGAGGAGGAGGGGGAGGAGGAGGAGGAGGAGGAGGAGGGGGAGGGGGAGGAGGAGGAGGAGGAGGGGGGGAGGAGGAGGAGGAGGAGGAGGAGGAGGAGGAGGAGTGCCAGTAGTGTGCCGACTGCAGTAACCTCGATCCGACCAGACTCTGAACGACCCCTGACCCTCATCAGAGCCAGGCAGTCTGGGTCTCCCATGTTTTATTTTTGTGTCTCTGGCTTTATTTGGTAGTTGGTACACACACACTACCCCCCCTCCTCCCACAACTATAATAACAGAGGGATAGACATCGGCCACAACCCGGAATACATCTTTAGAGATAATCAGGGTTAGCTAGCTTTCATATTTCTTCATCTTCGCATTTGTTCGTTTATTTGTCGCGCCTCCTCTCAGTTTGTGTACTTTGCACTTGCTTGTTTACGTGTCGTCTGCACGGGGCTTCATTGCCCAAAATAAAAATAAGTATCTGTGGTTCGGTTTCTTCATGCTTTTAACAACAGGAGGGCATTTCCATAATGTAGGGCCGCGGATGCAAACGCACTTTTCTCATCCACCGAGCCGCTTCGCGCTCTCGCCAAATTTGAATAAACAAACAGGCCTTAAGTCAAAGTTAGGGGTTTCGCGATACCGCTGTGCAATGTCATTCCCTAACTCCACGCCATCCCGAATTAATCCGATTATTTCCCTTTTTTAAGTATTTGCTGTCTTTTTTTTCTTTCTGGACTCTTGTGATTGGTGTTGGTGGAGACGGCAGACGACTAACGCCCCCCTTCTCCCCTTGTCGTTTCCCGCAGGCAAGCGGCCGCACCAGTGTCAGATCTGCAAAAAGGCGTTCAAACACAAGCACCACCTCATCGAGCACTCGCGGCTGCACTCCGGGGAGAAACCCTACCAGTGCGACAAGTGCGGCAAGCGCTTCTCCCACTCGGGCTCCTACTCGCAGCACATGAACCACCGCTACTCCTACTGCAAGCGGGAGGCGGAGGAGCGGGAGGCGGCGGAGCGGGAGGCGCGCGACAAGGGGGGCCACCTGGAGCCCACGGAGATGCTGCTGAGCCGGGCGTACCTGCAGGGCATGGCCCCCCAGGGCTACCCGGACCTGGGCGAGCGGGAGGGCATGACCCCCCAGGGCTACCCCGACCTGGGCGAGCGGGACGCCATCCTGCGGGACGGCATGAGCGGAGGAGGAGGAGGAGGAGGAGGGGGTGGCGGTGGCATGATGAGAGACCGGCAGGCGGAGGGGCAGGGGGTGGACGGGGGGGGGTACCCTAAGATGGGTGGCGTGGGGAGGGTGGCGCGGCGGGATGAGTTGCTGGAGTTCGAGGAGGAAGAGGAGGAGAGCAAGAGCGTGGACACGGACCGTGACACGCTGCGAGACGAGGAGGAGAACGGGGAGCACTCCATGGACGACAGCTCGCTGGACGGCAAGACGGAAACCAAATCAGATCACGAGGACACCCTGGAGGACGGCATGTAATAATAATAATAATAATAATAATGATTAATAATAATAATAATAATAATAATAATCCCCACCGTGTTTCGGAAAACAAAAGAAAAAAAAAGCTTCCCATCCTTTTTTTTGTTTTTCAGTTTTTTGTCTCTTCTTCTGGGTTCCGGTGTTATTGTTATTACCTGCTCGGTTGAAATAAAAACACCCCGCTGTGTTCTTTTATTGGAGCTGAATAAAGTGCACGTGGTTTTATTGGAGCTGAATAAAGTGCACGTGCCTGCAGCTCCCGGGAGGAGGACTCTGAGACGACGGGAAGGTGGTTTACGTCTGTCCAATAACACATCGACTCGAAAATCAATTTGGACTTTGGGAGTCGGGGGGTGGGGGTCTGGGGCGGGGGGGTTTGGAGGGCGGTGTGAGGCATGGATTTGTGAAATAAGCTGCATTATGCAAACTGAACAATGAATAAATTAATACATTTAGAAGGAAAAAAAATGTACAGTATTAAGGCCTAAAAATATGTGTGGTGCTAACATCCTTAAGAGAAGAAAAGAGAAACAGAAACCTGTGTTCCATAGTATTTATAGCACAACTAGTGAACTTGTACAAATTGCACTCCGCTTCTATTAATCACAAACAAAAATAATAAAAAGTATTGCCTGTGTATATATTTATACAGTGTTGGAAGAAGAGCAGTGGTGTACCACACTACTACTATAGTCTTTGTTTCACTTTAAAAAAAAACTTTAAAAAAACGTCGTCGTCCTTATGGTTCCTTTTTGACGGCTACAGACACACAGTTTAGGCCTCCGTCACACATCACGTGAAGTATCGTCTGTGTATGAAGGACACAACATGAAATACCTGTATGAAGGACACAACATGAAATACCTGTATGAAGGACACAACATGAAATACCTGTATGAAGGACACAACAGGAAATACCTGTATGAAGGACACAAAACGAAATACCTGTATAGTTTTTTTTTTTTTTTTTTGACAATGGAGTCTTAAAAGAGACCTTCATTTTAAGGGAAAGAAACGGTTGAAGAATTACAGTGTATGACGGGATGGGAAAAACTACATGAAGGACGAAAGCCTTTGTAAGGTGTTTTTTGATATAACATGAAGAAGAAAAAAAAGCCTTATATGCAAACCTTTTAAACCTGTGTCTCTATGGAAGTGCCGCCCTGAGTATTGTTGTAAAAGGAAGGTTACTTTTCTCTTCGTTTCCCAACCAGCTTCAGTATTATATACAAAAACAGTATCACCTTGTTCTCCACCCGTGTCAGTATTAAAACGATATAGGCAGCAGTTCCTTAGTTTACATGATGTCGTGCAATGTTCTCATGTTGTTAATATTATTATTTTTTCCTTTTTAACTTTGTCAGTATTACACCAAACCTTTTTTTCTTCTTCTCTGAAACAACAAATCGCATTCATTTTATTTGTAGGTTGAAAAAAAAAACATTATTTATGTGGCCCATTTTATATTTCCTAATTTTATTTATTTCATACTGTAGTGTACAGTACTATAGTTCTTCAATATATAGATATATTTTAGTAAAAATGGAACATGGCGTTGATCATAGGGGCAAATTTTACGTAAAGAGAGCATTTATTGTGTTTTGAGACATTAATTGTGAAATGCGAAGTTTAATCTTTATTATTTTATTTTATTTCCTTTTATTTTCCAGTTACTGGAAATTCCAAAATTTGGGAACTTTTATACAATTGTGAAAACACTGTATTTTCGACTGAAAAAATTCCACTTTCTTCATCTTTGTTTCATTTTTTAAGCTAAAAAAAATGAAGAGGGACTGTTAAATACAATGTATGATACCATGACTGAAGAAAAATGTTTCCTGAGATGTCTTTGTAAAAGTATTATTGAATTCTTAATTTGTAATTTCTCTTGAAAATGACCATGCTCGAATAAAAGTAGCCAAATTACAGAGTACCAAATTTCCTAACGTTTCCTCTTTCTTCTTGATCAACAACACGGCGCTGTGTCTCATTCATGAAGAGCATAACTCATAACACAGCATAACACATATTCTGTGGCTATACTTTAAAGGGCCACTTCACCAAAAAAGAAAAAAAAACAACACTAGTTTATTTTGTACACACACACACACACACACCACACACACACACACACACACACACACACACACACACACACACACACACACACACACACACACACACACACACACACACACACACACACACACACACACACACACACACACACACACACACACAACATACGTCTGAACCTTTGCAAGATATTGAGAGTGAATTAGTTTATCCTTCTGTGATGTAATACAAAATAAAAAAGCCTTGTATTAATTACAGCTCGGGGGGGGGGGGGTATGATGCTGGAAACAACATAACCTATAGAGCTTTATGGAACGATAACATAGGGCATAGGTCACATATAGTTTGTGCATTATTTTATATATTATTAGCACAAGGAATAGGACTTTCTTTGGAATTCAAGAGTATCACAACCAAATATCTGATGAATTAAAGACGAAAGCCATAATTGTTCTCAGAGAATCAACGACACTCACGTGTAACACTATAGTGAAATAGCCCTTCAAGGGTTCACCTTTTAAAACCGATTAAATGATAACAAAAGGATGAATAATTACACATCTTGACATTATACACTTCATTATTTTCCATCGGGCACACAGTACATCAGTGAGGGAGGAAGAGCAGAGAGACATTTAGTCATGAAAGGTGGATTCAAGCAAAAAAGAAAAGTTCTCTCGTGAAGGAGATGCTTATCGCTATTAGGCACTCCAACTGCGTTATGCAGATTACAAGCAACATCAAAAGGCGGAGATGAAAGGGAAAAGGTTGAGCGATGCCAAACACCAGGACACGCTTTGCATACTCCCGATTTTCATATTGATCACCGTGCCACCGGATCATTCGGAGACCGTCTCGCGGATAAAAGGGCTGGTCTTAAATGATTAGCCGATGGAATTTAATAATGTGAACCGACTCCCGACGATCAAGGATGCAAGACACACGCATGGCGTGTTGAGAGAGAGAGATGAGAGAGAGAGAGAGAGAGAGGAGGCGCTCTGAAGTGTAGCCGGCAACTTTCAGGTGGAGAGCCTCTGCTACTATCTGAGAGTCTATAGGTATTGTTATTGTGTTTTTGTGGATCCCCATTAGTCTACACACTATACTCTTCCTGGGGTCCAAACATTTAAAATACAAACACAAAAAAAAATGTAAATATAAAACCACAAACATTGAAGTACTGACAAGAAAGCATCACAACAAACAAAACAAGTGAATCAAAACTCACTCAATATTCATAAGTCAGATATCACAATTCTCCAACCATATAAAATACATTATTCCATAATCAGTCCAGAAGAACAAAACAGATACAAAACGTTTAAATGATTTTACCTCATAATAATCAAATCAAATCAAATTTATTTGTAAGGCCAGACAACACACGTTAATGTCCCCATGGGCGGGACACGTCTTCTTTAAACAAGTCAAGAAGAAACATAACAATAAGTCAAGAATAAAACAAGAACACCATAAGGTCCAACATTTTTAAAATAAATGCTAAATAAATGAATGCAACACTCCCAGACATACTCCACGCGAAGGTAAGGAAAAACTCACTAAAACCTAGCAATAGGGAAAAATGCACCACAGGCAATGTGGAGGAGAGAAACCTTAGAAGGGCCGTTCAAGGGGGGACCTCTCTTCTTAGATGTGGGTGATAGTAGTGTTGCAATAAAACAGGCAAACAGTTAGTAAGCATAACTTAATATAGCATAACTCTTCTCAAGTCACTGATCACCTTTATATTCCCATACTAATTTCGTACTATCACCATTAGACACTATAGAGAGACTATAGGTACTATCACCATTAGACACTATAGAGAGACTATAGGTACTATCACCATTATACACTATAGAGAGACTATAGGTACTATCACCATTAGACACTATAGAGAGACTATATGTACTATCACCATTAGACACTATAGAGGCGAGAGACTATATGTACTATCACCATTAGACACTATAGAGAGACTATAGGTACTATCACTATTAGACACTATAGAGAGTCTATAGGTACTATCACCATTAGACACTATAGAGGAGAGAGACTATATGTACTATCACCATTAGACACTATAGAGAGACTACAGGTACTATCACTATTAGACACTATAGAGAGTCTATAGGTACTATCACCATTAGACACTATAGAGAGACTATATGTACTATCACTATTAGACACTATATAGAGTCTATAGGTACTATCACCATTATACACTATAGAGGGACTATAGGTACTATCACCATTAGACACTATAGAGAGACTATAGGTACTATCACCATTATACACTATAGAGAGACTATAGGTACTATCACTATTAGACACTATAGAGAGACTATAGGTACTATCACCATTATACACTATAGAGAGACTATAGGTACTATCACCATTAGACACTATAGAGAGACTATAGGTACTATCACTATTAGACACTATAGAGAGACTATAGGTACTATCACCATTATACACTATAGAGAGACTATAGGTACTATCACTATTAGACACTATAGAGAGACTATAGGTACTATCACCATTATACACTATAGAGAGACTATAGGTACTATCACCATTAGACACTATAGAGAGACTATAGGTACTATCACCATTAGACACTATATAGAGACTATAGGTACTATCACCATTAGACACTATAGAGAGACTATAGGTACTATCACCATTAGACACTATAGAGGAGAGAGACTATAGGTACTATCACTATTAGACACTATAGAGAGAGACTATAGGTACTATCACCATTAGACACTATAGAGAGACTATATGTACTATCACTATTAGACACTATAGAGAGACTATAGGTACTATCACCATTAGACACTATAGAGGAGAGAGTCAGGTTAGTCAGTGTGTTGAAATCGGGTGGATTTCTGCTTTCTTCAGTTGG
Organism: Notolepis coatsorum; assembly: GCF_963971535.1. NCBI lineage: Eukaryota > Metazoa > Chordata > Actinopteri > Aulopiformes > Paralepididae > Notolepis > Notolepis coatsorum. Next base: position 69,789,683 of record NC_140165.1, read on the forward strand.
CGGCATATGGTAGATAGATGCAGTGACGTTGGAATCCATAAATCTGGCTGCTCTCGCTTTCACAGAGCTTGATTCTGTACCTTCTTTTATGTTGGTCTCTATTAACTCTTTCGGGGACCGTAATCGATGATCCCGGTAAATTGTCCTCTTCCTTCTCCTCCTCGGAGCTTGTCGCCGTCGGCTCAGAACCAGCGACGGTTAGGAAGTGTCTTCCTCGTTTTGTTACGTCCTGCGCCGTTGAAGTTGCCGTAGTTATTTTCTCTGCCGCCTTTCTACCTTTAACCATTTTGTCTTTTGATATGGTTAGTAGAGGGTCTTAACAATACATACGATGTGGTCTATTCTCTTTCTTTACTGTCCAAATAATGTTTTTAAACGAAATTAGCGTTGGTGGGAGCGGAGCAATTGCAAAATACGTGCACTACATGTTGTGCTAAAACCGGAAGTCTATATATATATATATATATATATATATAGTTTTTTTTTTTTTTTTTTTTTTTTATATATAGGTATATGTAAATTAATAATAATTATGAATTATGAGTGAATTTGTGTTTCACGTGTTGTCATAGAGAAACCTCCACTGATAGAGAGACTATAGGTACTATCACCATTAGACACTATAGAGAGACTATAGGTACTATCTAGGGCTGACCCCTATTAATAGATTAGTCGACTAATCGGTCGAAAGGGGCCATAGTCGACTGGCCAACCTCTTAGTCGAATATAATAAAATAAATAAATAAATAAAAATATTATTTTTTATTTTTTATTTTTTTATCATTCTTTCCAAAAGAAAATAGGCCTAGAAGCGTGGCTAATGCTAATGGCACGCATACCAGAGGCTAACTGCCTATGAAAACAGGCACAGAGGCACTGAAAGAGGATTTCACCCATCTAATGAACACACTAGACTAGACAAATATCAAGATGTATCCAATTGCATGCTTTTGCAGAGGACAAGAAGCCTTCAGTCGACTCCTTCAGACATTAAGCACCCCCGACAGCCCAAATGAAAAAAAATAATATTATATAAATGTTGGCCAATCCTAGTCGACCATCCAAATCCTTAGTCGGGGACAGCCCTAGTACTATCACCATTAGACACTATAGAGGAGAGAGACTATAGGTACTATCACCATTAGACACTATAGAAAGACTATAGGTACTATCACCATTAGACACTATAGAGAGACTATAGGTACTATCACCATTAGACACTATAGAGAGACTATAGGTACTATCACCATTAGACACTATTTTATTTTAATTTTTATTAACCTTTATTTACCCAGGGTAGGTTCGCTTGAGCGGATGCTTTTTTTCAGGAACGCCCTGCTTCACATTCACACAGTTCCATTCACACCTTGGAGCTGCCCAGTACAACCACAGTCTGACACCTGGGAGCTGCCCAGTACAACCACAGTCTGACACCTGGGAGCTGCCCAGTACAACCAAAGTCTGTCACCTGGGAGCTGCCCAGTACAACCACAGTCTGACACCTGGGAGCTGCCCAGTACAACCACAGTCTGACACCTGGGAGCTGCCCAGTACAACCACAGTCTGACACCTGGGAGCTGCCCAGTACAACCACAGTCTGCCACCTAGGAGCTGCCCAGTACAACTACAGTCTGACACATGGGAGCTGCCCAGTACAACCACAGTCTGCCACCTGGGAGCTGCCCAGTACAACCACAGTCTGACACCTGGGACTCCACTGCCCAGTACAACCACAGGTGTCTGCCACCTGGGAGATGCCCAGTACAACCACAGTCTGACACCTAGGAGCTGCCCAGTACAACCACAGTCTGACACCTGGGAGCTGCCCAGTACAACCACAGTCTGTCACCTGGGAGCTGCCCAGTACAATCACAATCTGCCACCTGGGAGCTGCCCAGTACAACCACAGTCTGACACCTGGGAGCCGCCCAGTACAACCACAGTCTGACACCTGGGAGCTGCCCAGTACAACCACAGTCTGACACCTGGGAGCTGCCCAGTACAACCACAGTATGCCACCTGGGAGCTGCCCAGTACAACCACAGTCTGACACCTGGGAGCTGCCCAGTACAACCACAGTCTGACACCTGGGAGCTGCCCAGTACAACCACAGTCTGCCACCGTTGGCCACTGAGCAACTCCACTGGAGCAGTTGGGGGTTAAGTGCCTTGCTCAAGGACACTTCAGCGGTTGGTGTTAAGGGGATAGGAGAGAGTTATTAATTCACTTCACCCAGCCCGGTCCGGGGGATCGAACCAGCGACCTTCCGGTCACAACCCCGCTTCTCTAACCATTAGGCCACCGCTGCCCCTAGGAGAGGTTATAGTCTAGGTCAGGGGTCGGCAATTAGGTTTGCCCACGGGCCAAATTTTCCCCAAGCCATTGTGTGGCGGGCCAATGATGAGTGAAAATTTTTTAACTGTAAAAAAAAAAACGACATATACATGTTTGCACTGTCTTTTTTCTATTATAAAGTGCCTCTCAGACAGTGCATTACACATGAACAGATCAGTCATTTGATTTTAATGCAGGTGCTCGCATTATAAATCGAGATCAGTAGGGTGCATTTGATTTTAAGCACCACAGCGGGTGTATTATACATCGAATGTATTATTATTATTATTAAAACACAACACTCACCGGCATAATGCAGGCAGCCCTGCCCTGGACTTGATATTGTTTCTGATTCGGTCCTCCAAAATCCATGTTAATAACATGTTAAATGTCCACTCGCGTTGAATGCCCACCCAACTTGAACACAGTTGCTTGCTCGTGTTGCCATGTCAACAAGCGAGAGTCACCGGTTGCTTATTGCAAGAGTTACCTGTTGCGATAAACCCGTATTTTAAGAATGACTCCTGTTTATTAAAATAGTCTTTATAGGTCGTAGGCTCCTCTTCTGGCTCATCATATTTCCCCGTTGCATTGCAAAGAAGTTATTCAAAGACGTTTGTTTTGTTTTTGCAAACGTTCGCTCGCCGGCATCCCAAACGCGGAAGTGAAAGTGAAATTCCATTGGTTCTCCCAGTCCATGTGATCATTTCTAGCATTTCAATTGGCTATAGTGACAGCCATAGATATGATGAATAGATAGATACAGCTTCAAAAGACACTCTGGCGTCACAACGAGTGAATATTTCCTGCGCGTAAAATAAACATCATATTCTCAAAATAACCTGACGGGCCAGAAATTATTGCTGGCGGGCCCATTTCGGCCCGCGGGCCGCCTATTGCCGATCCCTGGTCTAGGTACTGTGACGAATCTGGTGAGGACCGGACTCGCCACGGTTCAAATACAAACAAATTCAAAAGGTCCACACAAGAGCAATATCAATCAATACGAATATTTATCGAATTAAGGCAAAAATACAGTTTGATAAGCAAGAGAATGGTCATAGACAGTCCTGTGGTCAAAAACACAAAACAGGCTCGCCGACGGAAAAAGGGATTGTTAAATACTCAGGGTAGTCGTCCGGTCCAGGGTCAGTACACAAGGGGGAATCTCAGCCAGTCCAGGGTCCAGTACACATAGAACACCTACTCGCTTTCTTCTCACCTCTCACTACCTCTCACCGTCACAACTCTGAATACTCAATCTCTCTCTCTCTCTCTCAATAACACAACTCCAACTCCTACTTCACTCAGCTCACTCCTCTCTAACCTAGTGTTAATGTAGTGTGTGGGACTGGGAGATGTGTGTCAACTAATTATGTGCAGGTGTATTCTATCAGTACTAGTGTGTGTGTCGGGAGTGTGTGCATGTGTGTGACTAATGCTGCACAGGTGTGTTCTATCAGTACTAATCAGCTACCTAAGTGACTCTACTCCTTCCGTGACAGACATATCTCCCATCCTTCACATATCCCATGGAGGGGGGAGGAGATCTGTCACAGTACTATCACCATTAGACACTAGGAGAGGTACTATCTGTACTGGGTACTATCAGTGATGCAGTGGAAAAATTATGAGTTATTATGAGTGAGTCCTTGAAATGATGTAGATGAAAAAATTGCATTACCTGGTCTTATAGGGATTGCCATCTTATAATTGAATTGAGCTGTGATTAACACAACGCAAGGATAACGTGTTCTTGATGACATCACTGGTGGCCATATTCAAACTAATTTACTCTCAATAACTGTCAACGAAGGTTTTTGAGAGTTTTTGGAGTCAAGAGTCAAGAGTTTTTATTTGTCACGGCATACAAGCATACAGTGAAATGCGGGAGGTCATACCCGCAGCGATTGTGCAATAATACAAGTAATACGAATAAGACATTTGTGCAATAATGCAAGTAATAAGAACAAGACATAACAGGTATAATGTACATAAAGTTTACAAAGGCATGGTAAAAGACATGCTAAGGTCCTGTGATAGTGCAATACAATGTTAGCTACGGATGAGACACTGGGTCTTATGTACACTACTATACAATACTATCAGGGCTTGACGTTGACACCTGCCCACCTGCCCAGGGCTAGTGAAAATGCTGAGTGGCTAGTGACTTTGGAAAACCACTAGCCACAGTGGCTAGTGAGCCAAAAAGTTAACGTCAAGCCCTGCATAGGTGTGTCAATGATAATGTTCACAGCGTTTGGAGCAATAATATAATTGCTAGGTTCAAGACAGCCAAGGCATAGGTGTGTCAATGATAATGTTCACGGCGTTTGGAGCAACAATGTAATTCCTAGGTTCAACACAACTCTTCCACATCTACACCCTCCATCTTGTCCCAGTCAGCCGTTGCCCCAACTGGAGCTCCTTTTGCGGCTGAGTCACTGGTCGCAGGCAGTAGTAAACAATGGAGTCAACAGTCAGAAGCACAGTTGTACAGTTGGCGTGTAGCAGTATGATTACAATGATACTGTCCCCAGCAGGGGTTAGTGAAGAAGAAATGACCTATATTTATAACTTTTTGGGTGGGGCCGCGAGTGCGGGGATTTTTGGCTAGTGAAAATGCTGAGTGGCTAGTGACTTTGGAAAACCACTAGCCACAGTGGCTAGTGAGCCAAAAAGTTAACGTCAAGCCCTGAATACTATACTATACAATCTACAGTTATACTATCCTTATGCTATCTTGCTATATCCATCTATTTACTATACAAGAACCACTCCTGTTTTTTTTTTTTTTTTTCATTGTGTAAAGTGACCGTTGAGTGTGAGCGTGTGCAGCATGTGTGTGTGTGTGTTCATGCTAAAGTGACTGTTAGTGTGTGAGCGTATACAGTATGTGTGTTGTGTGTGTGCTCATGTGTGCTTGTGTGTGGTGAGTTCAGTGTTCTCTGAAAGACTCTGATGGCCTGAGGGAAGAAGCTGAGCCGAAGTCTCTCTGTCCTAGTTGCTGGTGTTCGCACGCGTTTGTGTTATGGTTTGTAACCGACCCCAATCGCACAACACAAGACAGGTATGATGGTTTGCCAAGAAACAGAGATTTATTGAACAACAGGGAAATACAGGGAAAAGGGCACTGTCCCTTTAAGGGAGAATCACAAATACAGGAATATAATATGAGGGGAAGGAAGGGTGCCTTTAAGAGGCGGGCAGGAAAAGGGAACACTAAGGGAAAGTAAGGGAACGCCTAAGGGAAGGTTAAGGGAACGCCTTGGGACAGAGGAACTAGAGACTAGGTAAACCAGGGACAAGGAGAACTAGGGAGAGAGGACTAGGGACTAGGAGAGCTAGGGAACAGGAGAAACGGGGACTAGGGGAACTAGGGACAAGGAACTAGGTGGAACTAGAAGGGGAGAACTTGGGACAGAAACTAGGTGGAACTAGAAGGGGAGAACTTGGGACAGGAACTAGGTGGAACTAGAAGGGGAGAACTTGGGACAGGAACTAGGTGGAACTAGAAGGGGAGAACTTGGGACAGGAACTAGGTGGAACTAGAAGGGGAGAACTTGGGACAGGAACTAGGTGGAACTAGAAGGGGAGAACTTGGGACAGGAACTAGGTGGAACTAGAAGGGGAGAACTTGGGACAGGAACTAGGTGGAACTAGAGACAGACGGGAACAGAGGGGACTGAGGCCCACGGAGGCGGGCTGGGGAACAGGGAGGAACTGGGAGGACTGGTGGAAATCATCTGGGCCGCTCTGCAGGACAGAGGAGATAGTTAATGCACAAAAGGGAAAAAAACAGAGCAGGTGCAGAACAGTCCAAATAACAAAGTGAACAAAGTAATAATATCTTCGTGTGACAAACACACAGGGGGAGATGTAAAGTCCAAAAATACTATTCTAAGTGAGAACCAAAAACAGAGGCATTACGCTGGGAGATGAAATGTCCAAACTAACTAACAGAGGCAATACGCTGGGAGATGAAATGTCCAAACTAACTAACAGAGGCAATACGCTGGGAGAGTGACATCACAATCAAAACTCACCCAGGCGTATGCGTAAAGGTACAGGAACAGCAGCGGGAACGGGGGCAAGGGCACTACGCTGAGTGAGTGACATCACAATCAAAACTCACCCAGGCGTATGCGTAAAGGTACAGGGACAGCAACGGGAACGGGGGCAAGGGCAATACGCTGAGTGAGTGACATCACAATCAAAACTCACCCAGGCGTATGCGTAAAGGTACGGGGACAGCAACGGGGCGAGGGCATCGCCACCGGGTGGCTGGCAGTCCGAGCCGAGGAACAGAGCGCTGGGACAGCGGCGGTGGCGAGGATGTCGTCCACCGGGGAGCCGCTGTCGGAGCCGAGGAACAGGGTGCTGGGACAGTGGCGGTGACGAGGGCATCGTCCACCGGGTAGCCGCTGTCGGAGCCGAGGAACAGAGTGCGCGCCACACCTTGGTGTGCGCGTCGGAACAGGGAGCTGGAACAGTGGCGGTGGCGAGGATGTCGTCCACCGGGTAGCCACTGTCGGAGCCGAGGAACAGAGTGCGCGCCACACCTTGGTGTGCGCGTCGGAACAGGGAGCTGGAAACAGTGGCGGTGGCGAGGATGTCGTCCACCGGGTAGCCACTGTCGGAGCCGAGGAACAGAGTGCGCGCCACACCTTGGTGTGCGCGTCGGAACAGTGGCGGTGGCGAGAGCGTCGTCCATCGGGTAGCCGCTGTCGGAGCCGAGGAACAGAGTGCGCGCCACACCTTGGTGTGCGCGTCGGAACAGTGGCGGTGGCGAGGATGTCGTCCACCGGGTAGCCGCTGTCGGAGCCGAGGAACAGAGTGCGCGCCACACCTTGGTGTGCGCGTCGGAACCGAGAGACGCCTCGGGGTGCGTCTGCGAGGAGGAGTGTGCCAAGCACGAAGGTCTGGAAGATGCGCGTCTGTGCGCTGGTACGGAGGAGCGTGCCAAGCTCGAGGGTTCTTGGAAGATGCGCATTGCGCGCTGGTCTGGAGAGCGTGCCAAGCTCGAGCGTCCTTGGAAGATGCGCGTTGCGCGCTGAGGACTGGAGGAGCGTGCCAAGCTCGAGGGTTCTTGGAAGATGCGCATTGCGCGCTGGTCTGGAGAGCGTGCCAAGCTCGAGCGTCCTTGGAAGATGCGCGTTGCGCGCTGAGGACTGGAGGACGTCTGCGCTGGTCTGGATGTGCGTCAGGACGAACAGCTGCGCGGGGGTCTGCAGTGGAACGCTGGGGTGCCTCCCGTGGAAGTACAGGGAGCGCAGACCAGTCTCCCCCACAGGCAACGGCGACAGCTGGCGAAGGCTGGAGCAAACATCTCGACGCCGGAGAATGGAACAGCATAGGCAGACAGAGGATCTCCCGAAAGAGTCTAGATGTTTAGAGAATATGACTCGGCAAGTATACAACACGACCCCACGCCAAAACGAGGGGAAGCGCCCTGGTATTTAAAGCCCACAGGGGGACTAATTAGCCTGCCACCACAGGTGCGAGAGATAATAGAATATCAAACAGGTGTGGCCACTAAGGGTAAGGAACGAGAGGGTGGGGGCTAGAGAGAGTGAGTAGGGAATTCCTAACAGTAGGCTTAAAGAAGACAGAGAATAGGGAATTCCTAACAGTAGGCTTAAAGAAGACAGAGAAAAGGTAGTGAGCAGCGGGCAAAACCTCACAGTATCCCCCCCTCCAACGGGAGCCACCCGGCGACCCAAAACAAATACAGACAGAGTGGCAGGGGGCAAAACAAGAGGTACTGGCCAAGCCAGCAGGGGAAGCCACCACAAGAGTGGGGCTAGCAAAAGAAACAGGGCCGCCGAGGGGTAACTAGGGTAGCAGAGGGGCAACTGGGGGAACTGGTCTAGAGGAACTGGTCTAGAGGAACTGGGTCTAGAGAACTAGTCTAGAGGAACTGGTCTAGAGAACTGGTCTAGAGAACTGGTCTAGAGAACTGGGCTAGAGAACTGGTCTAGAGAACTGGTCTAGAGGAACTGGGTCTAGAGAACTGAGGGGCAAGCAGGGTAGCAAAGGGGTAACCATGGAAGCACCGGGAAAGGGCTAGCAGAGGGATGGTTAGCTGCCAGGGCACTGATAGCTACAGGGCCTATGCTAGCTGTACTGCTACATCAACATAGAGGCTGCGCAAGCTGCCGGAGCCAGGCTAGCAGAGGGAAAGGGTAGCTGCCAGGGCACTGATAGCTACAGGGCCTATGCTAGCTGTACTGCTACATCAACATAGAGGCTGCGCTAGCTGCCGGAGCTAGGCTGGCAGACAGGGCTGGACCAGCATGAGAGCACAAGCTAGCTGGAAGGACAGTCCTAGCTGTGTGAGAAAAACTGACCTTGCTAGCTGAAAGGGCAGTCCTAGCAGTGGGATAAACTACACAAAAAAGTGGAGGCCATGCAGAGGGACCGGGTTAGCTGCTTGGGCCTGGCTAGCAACAGGGCCTATGCCAGCTGCAAGGCTGCATTAACATAGAGGCTGTGCTAACAGCCGGGGCCAAGCTAGCAGACCGGGGCTCTGCTGAGGGACTGGGTTAGCTGCCAGGGCATGGCTAGCTACAGGGGGGTCAAACAGGGCAAAACGGGAAGCAAACAGGGGAGCTAACCGGGGAGACTAACAAGCTAAACAGGGGAGTAACAGGCTAACAAGGGAGCTAAACAGGACTAACAAGGAAGCTAAACTGGGCTAACAGGGAAGCTAACAGGGCAGCTAGAGGGGACAAGAAAAAAAAAGGCAAACTCAACATACACAGTCTGTGCTGGCTGGGGTCGTAGACTGGTGGGGTCGTACTGTTATGGTTTGTAACCGACCCCAATCGCACAACACAAGACAGGTATGATGGTTTGCCAAGAAACAGAGATTTATTGAACAACAGGGAAATACAGGGAAAAGGGCACTGTCCCTTTAAGGGAGAATCACAAATACAGGAATATAATATGAGGGGAAGGAAGGGTGCCTTTAAGAGGCGGGCAGGAAAAGGGAACACTAAGGGAAAGTAAGGGAACGCCTAAGGGAAGGTTAAGGGAACGCCTTGGGACAGAGGAACTAGAGACTAGGTAAACCAGGGACAAGGAGAACTAGGGAGAGAGGACTAGGGACTAGGAGAGCTAGGGAACAGGAGAAACGGGGACTAGGGGAACTAGGGACAAGGAACTAGGTGGAACTAGAAGGGGAGAACTTGGGACAGAAACTAGGTGGAACTAGAAGGGGAGAACTTGGGACAGGAACTAGGTGGAACTAGAAGGGGAGAACTTGGGACAGGAACTAGGTGGAACTAGAAGGGGAGAACTTGGGACAGGAACTAGGTGGAACTAGAAGGGGAGAACTTGGGACAGGAACTAGGTGGAACTAGAAGGGGAGAACTTGGGACAGGAACTAGGTGGAACTAGAAGGGGAGAACTTGGGACAGGAACTAGGTGGAACTAGAGACAGACGGGAACAGAGGGGACTGAGGCCCACGGAGGCGGGCTGGGGAACAGGGAGGAACTGGGAGGACTGGTGGAAATCATCTGGGCCGCTCTGCAGGACAGAGGAGATAGTTAATGCACAAAAGGGAAAAAAACAGAGCAGGTGCAGAACAGTCCAAATAACAAAGTGAACAAAGTAATAATATCTTCGTGTGACAAACACACAGGGGGAGATGTAAAGTCCAAAAATACTATTCTAAGTGAGAACCAAAAACAGAGGCATTACGCTGGGAGATGAAATGTCCAAACTAACTAACAGAGGCAATACGCTGGGAGATGAAATGTCCAAACTAACTAACAGAGGCAATACGCTGGGAGAGTGACATCACAATCAAAACTCACCCAGGCGTATGCGTAAAGGTACAGGAACAGCAGCGGGAACGGGGGCAAGGGCACTACGCTGAGTGAGTGACATCACAATCAAAACTCACCCAGGCGTATGCGTAAAGGTACAGGGACAGCAACGGGAACGGGGGCAAGGGCAATACGCTGAGTGAGTGACATCACAATCAAAACTCACCCAGGCGTATGCGTAAAGGTACGGGGACAGCAACGGGGCGAGGGCATCGCCACCGGGTGGCTGGCAGTCCGAGCCGAGGAACAGAGCGCTGGGACAGCGGCGGTGGCGAGGATGTCGTCCACCGGGGAGCCGCTGTCGGAGCCGAGGAACAGGGTGCTGGGACAGTGGCGGTGACGAGGGCATCGTCCACCGGGTAGCCGCTGTCGGAGCCGAGGAACAGAGTGCGCGCCACACCTTGGTGTGCGCGTCGGAACAGGGAGCTGGAACAGTGGCGGTGGCGAGGATGTCGTCCACCGGGTAGCCACTGTCGGAGCCGAGGAACAGAGTGCGCGCCACACCTTGGTGTGCGCGTCGGAACAGGGAGCTGGAAACAGTGGCGGTGGCGAGGATGTCGTCCACCGGGTAGCCACTGTCGGAGCCGAGGAACAGAGTGCGCGCCACACCTTGGTGTGCGCGTCGGAACAGTGGCGGTGGCGAGAGCGTCGTCCATCGGGTAGCCGCTGTCGGAGCCGAGGAACAGAGTGCGCGCCACACCTTGGTGTGCGCGTCGGAACAGTGGCGGTGGCGAGGATGTCGTCCACCGGGTAGCCGCTGTCGGAGCCGAGGAACAGAGTGCGCGCCACACCTTGGTGTGCGCGTCGGAACCGAGAGACGCCTCGGGGTGCGTCTGCGAGGAGGAGTGTGCCAAGCACGAAGGTCTGGAAGATGCGCGTCTGTGCGCTGGTACGGAGGAGCGTGCCAAGCTCGAGGGTTCTTGGAAGATGCGCATTGCGCGCTGGTCTGGAGAGCGTGCCAAGCTCGAGCGTCCTTGGAAGATGCGCGTTGCGCGCTGAGGACTGGAGGAGCGTGCCAAGCTCGAGGGTTCTTGGAAGATGCGCATTGCGCGCTGGTCTGGAGAGCGTGCCAAGCTCGAGCGTCCTTGGAAGATGCGCGTTGCGCGCTGAGGACTGGAGGACGTCTGCGCTGGTCTGGATGTGCGTCAGGACGAACAGCTGCGCGGGGGTCTGCAGTGGAACGCTGGGGTGCCTCCCGTGGAAGTACAGGGAGCGCAGACCAGTCTCCCCCACAGGCAACGGCGACAGCTGGCGAAGGCTGGAGCAAACATCTCGACGCCGGAGAATGGAACAGCATAGGCAGACAGAGGATCTCCCGAAAGAGTCTAGATGTTTAGAGAATATGACTCGGCAAGTATACAACACGACCCCACGCCAAAACGAGGGGAAGCGCCCTGGTATTTAAAGCCCACAGGGGGACTAATTAGCCTGCCACCACAGGTGCGAGAGATAATAGAATATCAAACAGGTGTGGCCACTAAGGGTAAGGAACGAGAGGGTGGGGGCTAGAGAGAGTGAGTAGGGAATTCCTAACAGTAGGCTTAAAGAAGACAGAGAATAGGGAATTCCTAACAGTAGGCTTAAAGAAGACAGAGAAAAGGTAGTGAGCAGCGGGCAAAACCTCACAGTTTGCCTGACCGCAGCAGCTTGAACAGGCTGTTGTTGGGGTGGTGAGGGTCTTTCATTATTCTGCAGGCTCTGGATTTGCACCTCTTGTTATATAGGACCTGCAGGGGTGGTAGTGCAATGCCCGTGGTACGCTCGGCTGAGCGCCCAACTCTCTGTAGGGCCTTCTTGTCCTGTGCCTTGCTGTTTCCAAATCAGGCAGTGATGTTTCCAGTCAAGATGCTCTCTACAGCTCCGGAGTAGAAGGACTGGAGTATCTTCCCCGATACTCTGAACTTCCTTAACTGTCTCAGGTGGTTCATGCTCCCCGGACATGGAACACCTCTCCATTCTATGCCGCCCGTTCCACCTTCCCCGAGAGTTTACTGCGGTCATCATGACTGCTGTATATATCCCTCCACAAGCAAACACCGCCAGGGCCCTGGCAGAGCTACAAGATCATCTCAACAAATATCAGATTAAACATCCGGACGCAGCGATGATCGTAGCTGGTAATTTTAATCAGGCGAATTTGAAAAAAGTTATGTCGTCCTTTTTTCAACACATCGCCTGCTCCACAAGAGGAGGAAACACACTCGACCACTGCTACACCCCGTTCAGAGCCGGCTACAAGGCTGTAGCGGCTCCACCATTGACGGGGGCTACAAGCTCCGATCACGACTCCATTATCCTCATTCCGGCTTATAAACAAAGATCACGTGACGCCGTCGTGTCACGTGAGACAAAAAAATGGACCGACCAATCAGAGGCCACGCTTCAGGACGCGCTTGAGGATGTTGACTGGAATATGTTTCAAGGAAGCGCCAGTGACGTCAGCGAGTTCGCCGACAGCGTTATCTGCTTCATCACAACACTGGCTGATAGTATTGTACCCACAAAGAAGGTGCGGGTGTTCCCAAACCAGAAACCGTGGGTGGACAGTACTATCAGAGCAGCTCTGAAATCCCGCACCACTGCCTATAACCTGGGCAGAGAGTCAGGAAACATGGAAGAGTACAAGGCTTCAGTCTATACTCTGCGCAAGGCTGTAAAACTTGCAAAACGGACATATGCTGATAAACTGGAGACACAAATGGCACAAAACGACACAAGAGGCTTATGGCGGGGACTGAGGACAATAACTGACCACAAAGTCAGCGCCCCCTCAATGGGGAGCGATGACGCCTCTCTCGCGGACAAACTCAACTCTTTCTACGCTTGGTTTGGTGTAGACAGTGGCGCCGCTAGCTCAACGGCTAGTGACGTCACTGGCACGCCGGCTGTTGTGGAGGGGGGCAACCGCGGGGGGGCGGGAACGCTCTCTCGTTGTCGGAACACAGTGTGAGGAGAGCATTTATGCAGGTGAACACCAGAAAAGCTGCTGGCCCATATGGTATAACAGGACGCATACTTAAGTCCTGTGCCAACCAGCTAGCCCCTGTGTTCACCGCCATATTTAATCAATCCCTGGCGGAGTCAGTGGTCCCTGCCTGCTTCAAGATGTCTACCATCATCCCTGTACCAAAGAAACCCTCCCCAGCATGTCTCAATGACTACAGACCGGTGGCACTCACCTCTGTGGCCATGAAATGGAAATGCAACAGAACTAAGCTGGTTAGAATAACAACATGCAACTTGACATTTCTGATTGTCATTTATTGTTGAGCCGCCATGTCAGAAAAAGCGGAGGTGATGGCCCAAAAAAGGAACGCGGTCATAAGACAGACGATCCAATGGCGCCTGCTCAAGAGGCTCAAACCGAGCCCCCAACAGAGAACAATGACTCGGAGACAGAGAACGTTCCACAGGCTTGAGACGCCGTGCGCCAAGCAAGACCGTCCCACGAGAGGGTGGCTGAACAATGTTCTGCCCCCCACTCTCGACCATACGGCACTTCCCTGCGTAAGCCGCGGTAGTGGACGGAGCGCACGCGTTCCGGATGGCGTTAACCACAGAATAGTTAAGACGCATCCCCACCAGATTCACCCTTTCAGCAGCCAAGCCTAGAGGCTGCCCCAGAACAGGAGGCAGAACAGAGTTCTGCGCGCCTGAGAGAGGGCCCGCGGTGACCACGGAACAGGCCACGGCAGGGCCACCAAGAGCTGAATCAGGGCCGGGAACCACACCGCCGAGCCCCGGCCCGGCACGACGAAGTGCCGCGCTCCTGACATACTCGCCCCAACAGCTGAGCTATCAGGTGTATGGGGGGGAACGCGTACAGAATCCTGGGCGGCCACGGATACATCGAGAAGGCATCCACCCCCAGAGAGGGGTTGTCCTTACGACTGACCGAGAACCACAAGGGGCACTGGTGGGACTGTCTGCTCGCAAACAGGTCCACCATGGCCTCCCCGAATCAGTCCCAGACCTGTCTGACTATGTCTGGACGTAGTCCCCACTCGTCGGGGTGGGCCATCATACCGAGCAGACCCATCACGGACAGCGCCGTAACCGTCCTAGGACAGAACCTCCCGAGCGTGCCGAGAGCCGCTCTGAGAGGGATGCCCATATAGACCTTGAGCTTAGAAATAAGCCCAAGTACTCCACCCGTTGACTGGGAAAAGGAGTACTCTACTTCCAGTCTACAGCAAAACCCAGGCTGGTGAGGAATTCCACCACCTGCCTGGTATGAGACCTGGCGATCTTCTCTGACCGGCCGAGGACCAGAACGTCGTCCAGGGTAGAATAAAATGTATATCCCCTGACGACGCAGAGGCCCCAGCGCGGTCTCCACGCACTTGGTGAAGATGCGAGGAGCCAGAGAGTAGCCGAACGGCAGCCTCTGGTACTCGTACCATAAGCCCTGAAAAAGGAAGCGTAGGTATGTCCTAGGAGGGAAGATCGGGATGCAAATACGCATCCTACAGGTCTATGGAGGTGAACCAGTCCCCCACCTGACAGCGCTTAACAGGTGGTTGATGGTCAACATCCTGAACCTTCCATGGGACAGGTCCAGTATGGGTCTGACACCCCCCCCCCCCCGATTTCTCAGTCACCAGAGAATGTCAGCCCCTGTCTCCATGAGAAGCGAAATGTGGGGCCGATTGCGCTTCACTGGAAGAACGCGGCCCGCAGCCAATGGGGACAAATCAGAGCCCTGAGTCCCGTAGCGTAGCGGGGGGAGTAACCGGAGAGCGTGCTAGACACAGCTAGATGGAAACAGTTTTTTAGGGCGTGCCCATCTAATATAGCCGATCCCTCGGGCCGCCGAGGCTGTCGGCCTTGTGATCACCTGTTTCCTTTGTGGCCAGGGTATATCAGGCGGGGGAAACATGGCCGCTGGCCGTGCTCTCACCTCTGGCTGCGCGGTGTGGGGCGGCGTGGAGCCCAGGTCAAATACCGCCTGCGCCTCCGTGGACAGACCAAGGTCCACCTGCAGAGAGGGGAGCCCTGAGGAGGAGACCCCTCCCCTCCTCAAGGGGAGATTGCTCCAACCAAGATGGCTGTGAACAACCGCTGACAGCATCCTAGCCCTCCCTGCGGTTATAGCTTGCGGCTGGGTAAAAAACTGAATAACCTCAAAACCTTGCACGATGGTTTTGACGTCGGCTAGCCCTAAGGCCCCACCACTCGTCACCATTTTTGACAGAAAAGCAGCCAATTGAGCAATGTTGTTAGTTGCTGCTAAATTCTGTACCACGGCGGTATAAGCTTCAACAGCCCACCATTTACATTTACATTTACATTTAGTCATTTAGCTGACGCTTTTATCCAAATCGACTTACAAGTTCTGTACGACAAGCCATCAGGAAGGGCACAACTCTATCAGCTGAGTAACAATGTTCGTCAAAGTGTTGAGTGCTACAGTGTAGGTTAGTTTATTAGGACAAGTGCATGACAGTAAGGTTATGGTTAGTTAGGGTTGGATAATTTTTTTTTTTTTTTTTTTTTTTTATACCAGCCACCTTACGGGCCGACTCGCCTCTTGGTGTCGGCCGGGCGGGATACCGTTCCACCATGTCAGGGCAAAGGACCGATGCCACCTGCACCACTAAGCACAGAACACCAGTGGCGGCTGCTGACCAAAGTCTATTACTAGTGAAGCACTGCTCCACTAGTAGGCATGCAACAACCTCCCCTGCACTGTGCACCCGTGACGGGACAAATTAATGAATGAACGAAAACTCTATTAACGTATTGCAGAATGGGCTAGCCCAATACACACAATTGTTAAGCGGATGCAGACCAGAGCAAACATTAATTCATAGATTCACAAAATGCACACCTGCCCTGAGCCCTGTCGTCAGCCCATCCACCCATGTAAAGGGTAAATAAGCCTCCGCTAAACCCCAAACATTAGACACAGATTGACCATCAGCATGAATGGTTAAGAGGAGGGAAGAGTAAAGACAGCCCCGGCGAGGTACATTAGAACGGCGCCCCAACATTGTAGCATTAGCATTAGCTGCGCGCTAGGATACTTGGAAAAACATCTCAAAAGTGAGTCATAATGACCACGTTTATCCAAATATCCCGCCCCCTGCGCCAATACATCACTGGCGCACTTCTGGCGAAGCCCAACATTGCGTAATTTTTCTCCACCAAACAATCTCCAGATCAGAAGTGCATCTGAGCTGCTTCCGCGTTGGAAACGAATGAGGAAGGGTGAGGTGTCACCACTTCCGGCGTAATATGGGAATGGCATGGTCATGTGCAAGTGGGTGCATTTGTTTTGTTCCCCGGAGCACACTAGGTGCTGGAGATAATGGGTTATCTCAGTAGGCAGAGCGAGACACGATAGCCAGTTGATATATAACAATCTGACACCACTTACTGCAATATATACTTTCAAACATAAAGACGGACTAGCTTAAAAAGGTGGGTAAACTCTATATGAATTGAGTTTAGGTGGATTCACCATATATATATATATATATAGATGGCGCAAGGCGGCATCTCCCGCGTAGTTCACCGGCGGCCATCTTGTTACAGTTAACTACTGCTTTAAGGTGAGTGATCTAAACAAACAAAAATACTCTTAACTCTTGACGGCTTTAAATCAAATTTCAAATCAAATCAAATGTATTTGTAAGGCCCGATAACACACGTTAATGTCCCCATGGGCCGGACACGTCAAATCAAGAAGAAACATAACAATAAGTCAAGAACAAAACAAGAACACCATAAGGTCCAACAAATTTAAAATAAATGCAAAATAAATGAATGAATGCAAGCACTCCCAGACATACCCCACGCAAAGGTAAGGAAAAACTCACTAAAACCTAACAATAGGAAAAAAAATGCACCACAGGTAGTGTGAACAGCAACTGAACATTTATAAAAATTAAAGATAGAGCTGATAGCGAATCTATTTGAGGCACAGGGGCGGCGCAAAGAGGGTCGCTTCCGCCCTGTCTTAATCACGGGACGTTCAACACTCCGGTCATCGCTCCGAGACAGCCGGAGACAGGGAGATAGGGGGCGGCGCAGAGAGGGTCGCAACCTCCCCGACATCATCGTGGGACGTCCAGCACTCTGGTCATCACTGCGAGACAGCCAGAGACAGGGAGACAGGAGGGCACGCAGAGAGGGTCGCAACCTCCCGGCCTTCATCGCGGGACGTCCGACACTCCTTTCAACATTCCGGGACAGCAACTCACAGGGAGACAGGGAGACGGGACAGTTGTTAGACAGCTTGCGTGATTGTAGTGGGCGGACATAGCAATAGATACAAGTGGTAAGCATATATGTGAATAGAATAGATATATGAAGTAAGCATATTATGTGAATAGAATAGAAGTACTTAACCCAGCAATGAAACCACGTTGACAGACCACAAACCATGTTGACAGACCACGGCCTCGGTGGTGCACGTAGAGCAGTCACTGCAATCTTGGCCAAGACCCTGAGACATCCATCACCTTGGTCAGCACTACGAGACAAGCACTTTACAAACGGTTTGGTTTATTACAAACATTATTAACGTGGCTATGATTCTTGCTTGGAAGAATTTGTATAACTTTTTATTTTATAAGTATGCAGTATGGCGGTCAGGTGGCGTAACGGAGATTGCGTTCGTCACCAACCCCGGAGACGCTGGATTCGCCTGTTCGAATCCAGCTCACAGCTCCGGGGTTGTCACCAGCTTGGCTGGCCGTTTACACTAATACAAGTGGCAGTATTAGAGGGTGGGAGAAGCTGGCGGGGTGGGTCCGGGTCGTTGTAAACAGCGACTCCTACAGTTCGGTCGGGGCGCCTGCTAAGCGCGGATAGGATCTAAGGACGGTAGTGTGATCCTTCCAAACGTTACACGCTCTCAGTGAGAGTCCGCGCTGCCAGGTGAAAAGAAGCGGTTGATTGGCTAGACGTGTGTCGGAGGGAGCACGTGATAGCCTCCACTCTCCCAGACCGACTGTGGGGGGTAAGTGCGCAGCGACCAAGAAGGGGATTGGGAATTGGCATAACGACTAACATTGGGATGGGAGAAAATCGGAGGAAAAAGGAGGGGTAAGAAGATAAAAAATAAATAAAAAAAAAAGTATGCAGTATGATAACTACATCTCTGACGTCTTTAACCTCTTCCACCCGTGCGGTCCATCGGCGGACCGCAAATGACATCACGTCATAAATCAATCTCTCCAGACTGTTTGACAAAAGTATAGTTTTTCTTGTCAAACGTATTCCAGTATAAACATCATAACCATGTCACAACAGCATTTATAATGTATATTATCATCAATACGTTAGTTTACCAATAGGTTAACCTCTTCCGCCTGTGCGGTCTGTCGGCGGACCGCAATTGACATCATGTCATAAATCAATCTCTCCAGACAGTTTGACAAAAGTATAATTTTTTTTCTCCAAACGTATTAAAGTATAAACATCATAACCATGTCACAACAGCATTTATAATGTATATTATCATCAATATGTCCGTTTAGGAATAGGTTAAAGTGTTAATAAATTGATTTAACTTTTCAATTTGGTCTGTTTATTTCGCAAGAGGCGACCATTTTGGATATTTTTAACCATGGGAATGCCATTTTGTAGAGAAAAGCACTAGCTGTCGATCTGACGTTCTAGTCCGCAACCTTGGTGTCCTCCTTGACCCCACCCTCTCATTTGACCCCCACGTCCGCTCCATCGTAAAAATATCCTACTTTCACCTCCGCAACATCGCAAAAATCCGTAACTGCCTCTCCCCCCCCGCTGCTGAATCCCTCATTCACGCCTTCATCTCCTCCCGCCTGGACTACTGCAACTCCCTCCTCACTGGTATCACCTCCCGCTCCCTCCATAAACTGCAAATGGTCCAAAATTCAGCCGCCCGCCTCCTCACTAACACCCGGTCCCGCGAACACATCACTCCTGTCCTCCACTCCCTCCACTGGCTCCCGATCAAACACCGCATTAACTTTAAAACACTACTCCTCACCTTCAAAGCCCTCCACAGCCTGGCCCCCCCCTACCTGACTGATCTCCTTCTTCCCTACCGCCCCACCCGTTCCCTCCGGTCCTCCTCCACTGCCTCCCTCACTGTCCCGACATCCAAGCTTAAAAACTTCGGAGATCGGGCCTTCTCTCGTACTGCACCCCGACTCTGGAACTCCCTCCCCCAGTCCATCAGAGACTCCCCTACACTCTCCACCTTCAAAGCTCGCCTCAAAACCCACCTGTTCTCTCTTGCCTTCAACCCCCCCCCACCCTTAACCCCCCCCCTCCCCTCCAACCTGATTGATGTCTGTCTCCAGTCTTTTTTGTGCTATCAGGCTGTCTCCCCTGTTCCCCCAATGGTCTCATGTTCCGTTTGTTTTTTGTTTCTTTGTTGTTTTTGTTTTTGTTTCTTTGCTTTCGTTTCTTTGTTTGTACTCCTGCTCCCGGCTACTGTCAGCGACTTCGGGTTATTGAGAAGCGCTATATAAATTAAATGAATTATTATTATTATAATTCTGTATGCATTTTTTTAATAACTCTTATTATTCGGGATAATAGCCACAAAACGTAACGTTATTGACAAATATCGAAGCGCAGTTAGTTCCTCTTCCCTATTTTTAGCATGCAGCAACAATTAGATCTTAAATTAGTTTCAAAACGGTTGCACCCTGATCAAAATAAAAAAGTGCAGTAGATTACAGTAGATTTCATTATCTGTTCTTATGCACGCCTGGTGATACTAAATCCAAATTGAACTCAGCCATTTGAAAGATTATATATGTATATATATAAATGTGCAAATTGGCTATAATAAGGTAATTAATAAGCCTGCTATTCTATATTCTATAATAATATTTCAAATAGCATTGGTCCGGATGGGAGAATTCAGAACCTTCTGTTTAATCATCTTCCCTTTATTAATTTCCTTAGATATTTTGTACACATGATCTCAAGAAGGTACTGAACGAGATCAGTGGCTGTTTTTCATGTCTGGTCATTATTAGCATGGTGTTATTCACTGTCAAAGATGCAAAGAAAAATCATAATTCATATTATCCTTTGTTTCATCACAATCTAAGCAAGCCTAGTAATAGACACAATATTTCTGACACCGGGAATACATTCATTGAGGTCCATAGATGTCCCTAGATACCAATAATATGCAAATGCATATTAGCTTATCTAAATATGCATCTTCTGGCCGCCTCAGACCTACTCCTATCCAAGCTCCGGGAGGGTCATCAAAGAGAAGTCGCCTATTCTCAGTCCTTGCCCCACAATGGTGGAATGAACTACCCACCCCAGTTAGGAGAGCCGAAACCCGTCCAATCTTTCGCCGTGGACTAAAGACACACTTCTTCAACCATTATCTGAAATGAAAAAATAAAAAAATATTAAAAAAATCGAACCCTAACTAACCTTACTGTCATGTACTTGTCCTAATAAACTAATACACTGTAGCATGCAACACTTTGATGAACATTGTTACTCACCTGATAGAGCTGTACCCTTCCTGATGACTTGTCGTACAGAACTTGTAAGTCGCTTTGGATAAAAGCGTCAGCTAAATGACAAAATGTAAATGTAAATGGCCTTGTAGAAGTGGAGCAATATTCCATTTACTTAGGTATGTATTTTAGGCGGATTTTCAGAAAATAGGCTCCAGGCTTAAAGACAGTAGAGGTTGAGTACTTTATTATCTAAATATGGTAAGTTAGAGTGTTGTGTTCATTCATAGTTAAAGACAGTAGAGGTTGAGTACTTTATTATCTAAAGATGGTCAGTTAGAGTGTTGTGTTCATTCATAGTTAAAGACAGTAGAGGTTGAGTACTTTATTATCTAAAGATGGTAAATTAGAGTGTTGTGTTCATTCATAGTTAAAGGTAGTAGAGGTTGAGTACTTTATTATCTAAATATGGTAAGTTAGAGTGTTGTGTTCATTCATAGTTAAAGACAGTAGAGGTTGAGTACTTTATTATCTAAAGATGGTCAGTTAGAGTGTTGTGTTCATTCATAGTTAAAGACAGTAGAGGTTGAGCACTTTATTATCTAAAGATGGTAAATTAGAGTTTTGTGTTCATTCATAGTTAAAGACAGTAGAGGTTGAGTACTTTATTATCTAAAGATGGTAAGTTAGAGTGTTGTGTTCATTCATAGTTAAAGACAGTAGAGGTTGAGTACTTTATTATCTAAAGATGGTAAGTTAGAGTGTTGTGTTCATTCATAGTTAAAGACAGTAGAGGTTGAGTACTTTATTATCTAAAGATGGTGAGTTAGAGTGTCGTGTTCATTCATAGTTAAAGACAGTAGAGGTTGAGTACATTATTATCTAAAGATGGTAAGTTAGAGTGTTGTGTTCATTCATAGTTAAAGACAGTAGAGGTTGAGTACTTTCTGGTGATATATCACATTCACACATTGATTTACAAACTGCAAACACACATCCAAAAGACATTTTAACACAGACGCATGGTTCTTCAGTGCGCGGGTTATTACGTAACCGTCGTTGCCATCCAGATATATTGTGGTCATCAACCGGTCCATAGCGATGATGAGATACAGTAGCATAGTCGTGGCCGTGTGTCTCAACAACACAGGTGTCGTTTTATAAACCCTTCACCTCACCGGCAGAGCACTCTCAGTGGTTGATTGATTGATTGAAAAGTTTATTAACAGATTGCAGAATGGCAGTACAGTACAGCTCAATACATACAATTGTTAAGGGGATGCAGACCAGAGAAAGACTTTCGTCTTGTTTACATCAGGGTCCCCCATTTTCAATTCATCATAACATATATGACATACATGACATACAGATAGACAGTACTGCTACATCTATACATTTATGACATATCAGATTTGCAAATACAGTACTGTTTGTGATACAAAAGTGTCCAGAAAAAGAGTGTATACATTTGGCGTAGAAACTGTACATTGGAGGAGGTTGGGTGGGTGGGGTGGGGTTGGGTGGGTTGGGTGAGGGCTGTACATTGGAGGTGGGGGGGGGGGGGGGGGGGGTTGGGTAGGGGACACACACACATTTTACACTGTACATTGGAATACTGACAAAGCCTTACTTGGTCATTTACTGTACAACTAGGTTAGGACATTTGTAGGGGCCAGTTTCGAATTGCAGTCTCACGTAGGTGTTTTTTGAGAGTGTTTTTGAAAGTGGGTAGTGATTCACATTCCTTTACAGCTTTAGGTAGGGCGTTCCACATTGATGTGGCATAATTGCGAAACGTGTTTAGTCCCTTGTTTGAGCCGAATCTGGGTTTTACATGATTTGTGGAGCTCCCTCTGGTGTTGTGATCGTGGTATTCACTGACCTTTGGGAAGTATTTTGACATGTACATGGGTACCTTGGTCTCGTAGTGTATCTTGTAGACCAGGCCCATTGCAAGTTGCTGTACTCTGTCATCTACTCTAAGCCATCCTAGGTTGTCAAAGTGGGCAGGGGTGAGGTGGGTTCTAGGAGTCAGGTCAAGCAGTAGTCTGACTAGCTTGTTTTGAGATGTTTGTAATTTGTTTTTTAGTGCCTTTGAGGTGCTTTGGTACCATGAGGTGCAAGCATAGTCGTAGTACCCTTGAATGAGTGCTCCTGCTAGAGTCTTCAGGGTATTCTTGTTTACCAGAGAGGAGATCCGGTACAAGAATCGCATTCGTTGGTTGACTTTTTTTATTACATTGGATGCCATTTTGTCACAAGATTAGCCTCTAGGATGGAACCCAGGTAGGTAATTTCATCTTTCCTTGTGATAATATTGTCACCCACTGTAACCGAGAAGCCGTCGGTCTTGCTGAGTTTGTTATTTGAACCGAAGAGAATGGACTCTGTTTTGCCCATGTGTAATGATAGTTTGTTGTCGGCGAGCCATATGCAGATTTTGCCTAGTTCCGAGCTGAGGGCTTTTTCAACCTGTAACTTGTTCTTGTCAGAGACCAGCAGGGCTGAGTCGTCCGCAAACAGGAACAAGTTGCAGTCACAAGCTGACGACATGTCATTTGCATAAATTAGGAATAGTAGCGGTCCTAGTATGCTTCCTTGTGGAACACCACAGCTCACTGTGAGGGGGGGGATAGGGTACCGTTTACTTCCACCATCTGTTCCCTCCCCTCCAGGTAGGATTGTATCCAGCTCACTGATAGACTATCAAAACCAATTGCTTTTAGCTTGTCAATCAGAATGGTGTGATTGACAGTGTCGAAGGCCTTTTGTAGGTCCAGCATGACCATGCCGCAGTATTTGCCCGCGTCCACCTCTTGTTTGATGTGTGACCCGACACCGTGATCACACCGTCCGGATGAGGGCGGGGGAGACAGGCCGGGGGCGGGGGAGACAGGCCGGGGGCGGGGGAGACAGATCGGGGGCCGGGGAGACAGACCGGGGGGGGGGGATAGACCGGGGGCAGGTGAAATCGCCCCGACCTCGTTGAGCGTCTCAAAAGAGAGGCATGACAATAACACCAACACCAACACCAACAAAACCAACACCGCCACCCTGTGTAGTAATTCATACCGTGTCATCCAGCCATATGCCCGGGCCAGATTGGCGGTGTGTATTTTTGGACAGATGAAGCAGTGATGATTCATTCGTCGACCGAAAGCTTAAGTGTATATTTTGCCTGAGGGAACGCTCTCTCGCTCCCATAGCTGCACTCCTCTCGGGGTATCGACCGTGCGAGGCTCGACATGTGTCTCTTGGTGCTCTGCTCTATAACACGGAGAGAGACAGCTTTCTTTTGGTCGGTTTTTTTGACAACTCTCTGCGTTGCTTTTTGTTTGGACATTTATACCGTTTTGTGTTCTTGTTCTGTTTACCCCAATTCCTAGTATTCCCCTGTTCCATAATGTATATCTTTGTATAATAAATATACCGGCTTTTGGGTTTTCCTCCATTCCATTTTAACTGTTCTTCTTTTACTTATTTTATTCCAGAATGTATGTTTGTAAGTGCAAATAACAATAAACAAATAAACAAATATACATCGTCCTTTCCCCCAACGCCAGCTGACATCTTTGTAGGGGGGAAACCCTTGCGAGCATTTGGGAGAACATGCAAACTCCACATAGAAAGGCCCGGGAGATACCCCACCTGGGTACCTAGCAACCTGGTCCGCAAGTGGGGAATCGAACCCAAGACCTTCTCGCTGTGAGGCGACCACTACACACAGCGTGCCGTGTTTCTGTTCACAATTTTAATCGACACAATTTGAAAGTGATTTGAAACCAACCACAAGTGACAGAGATATACCAGGGGGGCGCAGCCGGGTAGCACAGCGGACTAAGCGTCTGCCTACCACCGCAGAGACAGTGGGATCGAATCCAGCTGCCGCGGTACCTCCGGCTTGGTCGGTCGTCCATACTGGCACAATTGGCAGTGTTAGCGGGTGGGAAGCCGGTGGGGTGGGTCCTGGTCGTTGTAAACAGCGACTCCTACAGGTCGGTCGGGGCGCCTGTTCAGCAGGGAAGGGAATTGGAATTGGCATAACGACAAAAAATTGGGATGGGAGAAAAATACAGAAAATTGGGAAGAAAAAGTAGATACAAAAAAGAGATATACCAGGGGGGCGGGGCCTCTTGTGGATGAAGAGGTGGATATAGTAGGGGCCTCTTGTGGATGAGGAGGTGGATATAGTAGGGCCTCTTGTGGATGAGGAGGTGGATATAGTAGGGCCTCTTGTGGATGAGGAGGTGGATATAGTAGGGCCTCTTGTGGATGAGGAGGTGGATATACTAGGGGCCTCTTGTGGATGAGGAGGTGGATATAGTAGGGGCCTCTTGTGGATGAGCAGGTGAATATAGTAGGGGCCTCTTGTGGATGAGGAGGTGGATATACTAGGGGCCTCTTGTGGATGAGGAGGTGGATATAGTAGGGGTCTCTTGTGGATGAGGAGGTGGATATACTAGGGGCCTCTTGTGGATGAGGAGGTGGATATAGTAGGGCCTCTTGTGGATGAGGAGGTGGATATAGTAGGGCCTCTTGTGGATGAGGAGGTGGATATAGTAGGGCCTCTTGTGGATGAGGAGGTGGATATACTAGGGGCCTCTTGTGGATGAGGAGGTGGATATAGTAGGGGCCTCTTGTGGATGAGCAGGTGAATATAGTAGGGGCCTCTTGTGGATGAGGAGGTGGATATAGTAGGGGCCTCTTGTGGATGAGGAGGTGGATATAGTAGGGCCTCTTGTGGATGAGGAGGTGGATATAGTAGGGGTCTCTTGTGGATGAGGAGGTGGATATACTAGGGGCCTCTTGTGGATGAGGAGGTGGATATAGTAGGGCCTCTTGTGGATGAGGAGGTGGATATAGTAGGGCCTCTTGTGGATGAGGAGGTGGATATAGTAGGGGCCTCTTGTGGATGAGGAGGTGGATATAGTAGGGCCTCTTGTGGATGAGGAGGTGGATATACTAGGGGCCTCTTGTGGATGACGAGGTGGATATAGTAGGGGCCTCTTGTGGATGAGGAGGTGGATATAGTAGGGCCTCTTGTGGATGAGGAGGTGGATATACTAGGGGCCTCTTGTGGATGACGAGGTGGATATAGTAGGGCCTCTTGTGGATGACGAGGTGGATATAGTAGGGCCTCTTGTGGTTGAGGAGGTGGATATAGTAGGGCCTCTTGTGGATGAGGAGGTGGATATACTAGGGGCCTCTTGTGGATGACGAGGTGGATATAGTAGGGGCGAGAAGGTGGACGAGGTAGAGGAGAACTCAGATATTTGACCTCATTAAATTATTTACATATCCTCCATATGCCACCCGTATCATTCTCAAGGCACATGAAGGACGAGAGAGAGAGAGAGGAGAGAGAGAGAGAGAGAGAGTGAGAGAGAGAGAGAGTGAGAGAGAGAGAGAGGAGAGAGAGAGAGAGAGAGAGAGAGAGAGAGAGAGAGAGAGAGTTGAGTCCTTGGCACAGAGAGAGAGAGAGAGAGAGAGAGAGAGAGAGAGAGAGAGAGAGAGAGAGAGAGAGAGAGAGAGAGAGAGAGAGAGAGAGAGAGAGAGAGAGAGAGAGAGAGAGAGAGAGAGAGAGAGAGAGAGAGAGAGAGAGAGAGTTCAATGACGGGCACGGGGAGGAAGATGGACAAGTGACCAGTAGGGATTAGCCAATCAGAGTGTCAGAAGAGCAGCCAGCTGTTCCTTCTGGCTGGAACAGAAGAGAGGCCGGGAGCAGGTGGTGCGCCCGCTGTGCCAGCGGTGCTGCTGCTGCAGAAGAAGAAGAAGAGAAGAAGAAGAAGAAGAAGAAGAAGAAGAAGAAGAAGAAGAAGAAGAAGAAGAAGAAGAAGAAGAAGAAGAAGAAGAAGAAGAGAGAGAGAGAGAGAGAGAGACTACGATAAAACAGAAACTCATGTGCGGACATTTGGATCTGGTGTGGAATCTCTGTCCCCGAACACATGGTGCCGGACAAGGTTTAGGACAAGGTGAGGCGCTCCACACACTCTTGTTATTCTTTAAAGATTTTCTTTTGTAGGACATTTCGCTTTGTTGTAAATGGCTGCATTTATATAGCAGCTTTTATCCAAAGCGCTTTACAATGTGTTCCTCACGTTTTACCCGTTCACTCACACATTCACACACCGACGGCGGAGGCGACCGTGCGAGGTGCCCAACCGGCTCATCGGGAGCAATCAGGGGTTAAGTGTCCTCGCTCAAGGACACTTCGACACGCTGCCCGGGAGGAGCGGGAATCGAACCGGGGACCTCCGGATTACCAGACGACTGCTCTACGTCAGGAGGTATTTATTTGTATTTGTATTTATTTATTAACACAGTTAAACAGAAGTAAAAACAATACATAATAAGTTATAACGATTGTGAAGGAGAAGTTAGAATCCTAGACGCTTATCAAGAACTTCCCCTGTTTTATAAAATCAAACATACAAAAATATGCATGTTATAAAATACCAGAATACATTAAAAAGATACGTGTTAATACAAACATACATACATACACACAGTACATACATGCATATACTGTATACTGCGTACATAATAATATATAACAACCCACCCACCTGCCTACAAACCTACCACCCACATAACCAAAATCATACCTACATGTATGACCTATTTATCTATCTACTACTTTTGGATATGAGCATTTTTTTGTAGTTTGCTTTAAAAATAAGCAGAGATGGAGATTTCCTCAGTATAGGATCAGCTGCATTCCGAAAGATTGGACCCTCTATACCTCACTGATAACTGCCTAAGTGAAGTACCACAATAAGGTACATGCAGGTCCCTGGACTGACGTGTAGCATATGAATGCACATCTGAATTAAAAGAAAAAAAACTATTAAAACCATTTGGTAGATTGTGATCATGAATGCATTTGTACACAAATATACATATCTGTAAAGAATTAACCTTACCACAGTCAGAATGTTTAGTTTCTTAAAAAGAGGAGCAGATGGTTCAAATCGATCTGAGAGGGTTGCCAGTCTAACAAATCTTTTTTGAAGAAACATTTTTTTTGAAGATGAGATGAATGAGTGCTAGCTCATATTATGTTACAATAAGATATGTAAGGAAAGATAAGACTATAATACAGGATTAAAAAACAACTTCTATTTATCAATGAACACACCTTCCTAATTATACCTACTGACTTCATTGCTTTTTTACAAACATGATCAAGTTCAAGTTTCAAGTTTCAAGTTTCTTTATTAGTTGTCATACAGAAGTACAGAATACTTTTATACAAAATGCTTCTTTCTGTTTCGCTCCAGAGACTGTGCTAGACAAAAATAGATAAGTATAAAATAAGTATAGCAAGTATAAAATAGAAGTCAACTACGTAGACAAAAGTGTTCAGTATATACATATATACAATGCTCAATGTAGAGTAGAAGTAACTGAGTTACCATACATTATACAACGGCATGCAAATTTCTCGATTCTGATTGGCTGAAACAGTCCATTTACACGTCTTTATTGGCAACAATCCACGGTCCTGGGCTCAGGACCCACCCACAACCGAATCACATATCACTCCGCCGGCTCACTCCGGGAGAAAACAAGATTGCGGACAACAAATGGATATGTTGATAGCGCCATAACGACTAAATATGAAGCGATTCTGTCACTGCGAATGTGTTAGTCCTTTAAACAATGTTGGATGATGTAATTGATGGGTCTTGAGTTATTCTAGAACAAAAGAAAAATCGCGATTTGATTGATTGATTAATTTGCATTTTTCTTTTCAATTTCTTTTTCCTTCTCTCTGACTGTCAGTGCTAGCTCTAGTCTCCACCCACCGCCACCCCCCCCCCCCCCCCCCCCCCCCCCCCCCCCACACACACACACACACACACACACACACACACACACACACACACACACACACACACACACACACACACACACACACACACACACACACACACACACACACACACACACACACACGCACACACACTCCTGTCTGCAACGCGGGGGATAGTCAGACTGAGAGAGAGCTGGGTGCTGCACTGTTCTAAGTGAGCATGGCCTATTGAGTTGATTGATTGATTGATTGCTAATTTTATTACTGTACGCTTGGTTTCCAACTGGTTAAGTTTAGGCCCTCTACAGTAGGTTTAAAAAAATAAATAAAAAAATAGGGCGAAGAAAACGTTTTTTTCCTATAGGGCAAAGAAAACGTTTTAATTTGTTTTACCTACTTTCTATAGAAGCATCTAAGAATGAAGTTCTATGGAAAGTAGGTCTGTATTCCCTTAACAATTGTGTGTATTGAGCCGTACTGTATTGTAACCATTCTGCATCTGATAATAAAATTTTCAATCAATCATTCCAATAATACACAGTTGGATGTGTTAGTTGGTTGGATGCACTTCAAGCTGCTTCCACATGAGGCAACTTCTCTCAATCATTCCAATAATACACAGTTGGATCTGTTAGTTGGTTGGATGCACTTCCGATCTGCTTCCACATGGAGGCAAATTGTCTTTTTTGTAGTTGTGCGAACAACTTTTTCTGGCGGATGGTTTTTTCAATAAATCTTCGATTAATGTGTGTTTATTGTATAGAAATAAGGTTGGATGAATGTGGCAGTTGTATAAAAGCTTTACACCACTTGCAGTCGTGATTTGTGAACAATAAACCATGCCTAGGGGGGTCTAACAACCCTCGGCTGCGCCTCGGGCCTAACGACCACCCCTAGGCATGGTTTATTGTTCACAAACCACTCCTGCGCGTGATGTAATGCTTAAATATACTATACAGTGCAAAGCAGACATGGGATGAGGTACAATTTAGGTACAATTTACAGTAAGGTGTAATGAGGTATGGGTTGTAGTGCAAATTCTTTACCAATAAATATAAAGTGTGTTTAGGTGTTCTAAAGTGGGTGCTGCAGTGAGTTGTTTGTTTAAAGTGAGTGTGTGCATGTGGATGTGTGTGTGCTGTGAGTGCATTTGATGGTTGTTACATAGTGTTATTGTTCATTGAGCATCCTGATGGCCTGGGGATAGAAGCTTCTTCTGAGTCTCTCTATGCTTGCCATGAGCCTCCGGTATCGCTTGCCTGACCGCAGCAGTTCAAAGAGGCAGTTGTTTGGGTGGCTGGAGTTTTTGATAATTCTCTTAGCCTTACCCATGCACCGCTTGATGTAAATGTCCTGGAGAGTGGGAAGCCCCCCTCCAATTGTGCGTTCGGCTGAACGGGCCACTCTCTGTAGTCTGCTACGGTCTTGTGCGGTACTATTCCCAAACCAGGAGGTGATATTGCCAGTCAGGATACCGCTGCTGGCGGGACAAAACCTCATAACTCCAAAAACCCAACTTTTCAGCAGATGAAAAAAACGAACACAGATTAGAGTTAGGAGGTTTAGACATATGATCGGTTTAATGCTTTCCCATTGTTTAAACTTTGTAAAACCCACACACACATATGGAGGATGATCTACGGAGTTGATTTATATTAAACATTTTTTAAATGGAGTTATGATGTTTTGTCCCCCTTGTTCTTAAGGATCTTCTGACTGACTTGGAACTTCCTTAGGTGCCTGAGGAAGTAGAGGCATTGCCGTGCCTTCTTCACGACACTGTCAATGTGTGTGGTCCATGTCAAGTCCTCGGATATGTGGACTTCGAGGTACTTAAAACTGTTCACTCTCTCAACCGGTGCCCCGTCGATGCTGAGGGGGCTGTAGTCCTGACCCCCGACCTCATAGTCCACAAGCATCTCCTTTGTTTTGCTGACGTTTAATGGAGGTGGAGCGGTCGTCTGGTAATCTGGAGGTTCCCAACATAGGTGGAGTTTTATACATGATAAATAGGTCATACATGTAGGTATGCATTTGGTTATGTGGGTAGGTGGGTATGCTGGGTAGGTTTGTAGGCAGGTGGGTGGTTATGTATTATTATGTACACAGTAGGGGTGTAACAGTACACAGAAGCCATGGTTCGGTACGTACCTCGGTATTGGGCTCACGGTTCGGTACGAGTTCGGTACAACAGAAAAAAAATATTTATAATAATTATTATTAATAAATTTTTTTAATTTTTTTATTTATATATTATATTTATGATAATTATTATAATAATAATTATTAAATAGAATAATTTTCTATAGGCTTGCCGTGGTAGTCAGTGATACTGGTGTCATTCTGTGTTCAGGCATCCACTTGCCTACTGCCCCTTTAACAACTTATCCTTGCTAAGTTTCAGTTTCACTTCTAGAGAGAATTTAACTTCAGGACAAGACTGAATACTAGAGAACAGATGACATATTACAACAATGGCAGAGGATTATTTGGATTTAAACACAGTGGAGCTCAGATGATCTGTCCGGAAAAGTATGTTTCTTTTTTTGTATTTGATTGTGCCTGTGAGTCCGGCGGGGGAGTACCTTAAAGGAACGGAGCGTGACGGGGAATGCAATTAATCAACAAAGTACTTTAAAGGAACGGAGCGAGTGGGTGGGGAGCGGACAAAACCTCACAGTACCCCCCCCTCCACGGGAGCCACCCGGCGACCCACTCGGCCCCGGCCTGCCCGGACGGGACCGAAGGAAGCCGGCGATCAGGGGCACTGGAGAGGGGGACAAAGACAGAGGCCTGGAGAGGGGGACCGAAGACGGGGACCCGACAGCGGAGGCCGGGCACGGGAACAGGGGCCCGACGGCGGGGGCCGGGCACGGAGACAGGGACCCGACAGCGGAGGCCGGGCACGGAGGCAGGGGCCAGACGGCGGAGGCCTGTCATGGGGACAGGGGCCCGACGGCGGAGGCCTGGTACGGAGACAGGGGCCAGACGGCGGAGGCCTGGTACGGAGACAGGGGCCGGCGAGGGAGGCCGGAGACGGCGTGGAGGCCGGGCCGGGCGTAGAAGCTGGACCGGGCCAGGCGAGGGAGCCGGACCAGGCGTGGAGGCCGGGCGTCGAAGCTGGACCGGGCCAGCGGCTGGGCCAGGCGAGGGAGCCGGACCAGGCGTGGAGGCCGGGCGTCGAAGCTGGACCGGGCCAGCGGCTGGGCCAGGCGAGGGAGCCGGACCAAGCGTGGAGGCCGGGCCGGGCGTAGAAGCTGGACCGGGCCAGGCGAGGGAGCCGGACCAGGCGATGAGGCAGGGCTAGCTGCCTGGGCACAAGCTAGCTGAAAGGGCAGTCCTAGCTGTGGGGAACTGACCTTGCTAGCTGAAGGGGCAGTCCTAGCAGTGGGGAGACCGACCTTGCTAGCTGAAGGGGCAGTCCTAGCAGTGGGGAGACCAACCTTGCTAGCTGAAGGGGCAGTCCTAGCAGTGGGGAAACTGACCTTGCTAGCTGAAGGGGCAGTCCTAGCAGTGGGGAAACTGACCTTGCTAGCTGAAGAGGCAGTCCTAGCAGCGGGGAAACTGACCTTGCTAGCCGAAGGGGCAGTCCTAGCAGCGGGGAGACTGACCTTGCTAGCTGAAGGGGCAGTCCTAGCAGTGGGGAAGCTACAAACAAAGTGGAGGCCATGCTAGCTGGGGAAGCTACACGTAAAGTGGGGCTAGCAGAGGGACTGGGTTAGCTGCCTGGGCATGGCTAGCCACAGGGCCTATGCTTACTGCAAGGGCTGCATTAACATAGAGGCTGTGCTAGCAGCCGGGGCTAAGCTAGCAGACTGGGGCCATGCTGGTAGTAGAGGCCTGGCAAGCTGCAGGGGCTCTCTCTGTGTCGGCTGGGGTCGTGTTGGTTGGATCGTAATGTTATGGTTTGTAACCGACCCCAAACGCAACGGCACAGAGAGAGTTGTTTCCGAGTTAGCCAAAAACAAGGGCGTGTTTATTCTCAGAGTCACAAGATTGAATTAGGTGGAAAACAGAACAAACGGGGAATCTGGCATGTGAAGAATGTCTTGCGGCTCTGCAGATTCTCCCAGACGGTGTTGGTGAGGAATTTGCTTGTGACGTCTGAGCCGCTCTGCAGATCCCCCCAGCATACACTCCAGATGGAACACGGAGGGAGAGAGAGAATCCCAGTTAGCTCAGCGCACAACAGATAACAGAGAGGTGACTGATCCAAATTAATATCCAAGTGACTTGATCTTCGGTGTGATACACACAGTTAGCAGAGTCCAGAGAAAAAACAATACGGTAATCCAAAGAGTAAATCCAACAACAAAAAATAGGTGAGAACAGTATAACAAAAACGGGATCTCTTCGGTGTTTCACAAACACACAAAAAACTGGTGATCCAAAAAGACTGTTTCAAAAACTCACCAAAGCGCAACGCGTAAAGCGGGCAGATAAACGAGGCGTAGCTTCGTACGGGGAATCAGGTTCTCCAAGGGATACTTCACGAGAGTCCTGGAGAGCAACAGACAGCGAACGGGAAAGAAAGGCAGATGCAGGGAATATTCAAAAACACGGGCATCTTCCCGACCAGAACACTGCCGCTGCCTGATCGTGACAGTCACGGTGGGGTACGTGCAGCCATTCGACGAATACGCCCCACAGCGCAAACACACAAGTCCCACATGCAGGCACTCGCGAGGTTCCGTGCGAGAACACCGCAGGTGGCCGGGCACACAGAGTCCGACTTCAGTTCAGAGCGGGCGAAAGTGGATGGAGAAAGGCACATTTACATTGGAACAGCTGCAGGGTTATTACAATTTTACAGTTTTCTTTCGTTTTCTTGTTTGTCCAACGTTAACCAAATGAAACCAATGGAAAGGAACACACACGCGTCACATCACAAACACATGTATGTACTGTGTGTATGTATGTTTGTATTAACACATATCTTTTGAATGTATTACTGGTATTTTTTTAATAATATGTATGTTTTTGATTTTACAAAACAGGAGAAGTTCTCGATAAGCCTCTAGGCTTCTAAACTTCTCTTACACAATATGGTTATTATAATATATATATTTTTTACTTTTGTTTAACTCTTTGTGTTAATAAAAAAATTCAAAAAAAATATATACAAAAAAATAAAGAGCATTATTTTTAGAAGAGCCATTGGCTGTTCCAAAGAGTGAAAGAGTTGCTGAATTGTAGTCCCTTGACTCTTTCAAGTTCATACACTTTGTTTGAAGGAGGACGTTGAGACAGATCCTTTGTTTCTCTCCCACCAAAACTAAAGTGAAGACTGTACTTTTAGTATTATAATTCACAACATCGAAAAACAGAGGCTTTTTATCTGTTGTGAAAGTGTGACGGTCTCGGCCCGCTTGTTTTGTTCCGCAACACAATGCGATTGCTGTGTTCACATATGCCCAAATGAACCGAAATAGGGGGTAAACGCTCCAGCTTCCGGAACAACAGCTCCAAACGAGCTAGGTGTGAAAACGCCCTTAGTTACTTTTTGGAAGAAGTAACTAGTAACTGTAACTAGTTACTTTTTAAAAGTAACTTGCCGAACACTGGCCATCAGTGTGTGAATGTGTGAGTAAATGGTGAGGGAATAGGTGAATTGCTATATAAATGCAGTCCATTTACAGAGAGGAAAGATGGGAGAGAGGCGATATGCAACAACGTTTACGAGTCTGATTAAAAGATGTTGTGAGCAGATGGTAGTCTTCTGGCTGACGGGCCTGCCCAGGGATTGTCTTCTTGGATGGATGAATGAATGATGGTGAAGGATGAATGATGAAACTGGACTTTGAAGAAGTCTTTATTTGTAGCACATTGCCACAATGCCACATGGTCCACGCAGAAGGGCCCGGGAGATACCCCACCTGGGTGCCTGGCAACCGGTCCCCAAGTGGGGATCGAACCCAGGACCTTCTTGTTGTGAGGGGACAGTGTTATTGGTCCTGTAGCTACTGTATCCAAGTGATCCTAAGAAAATGTACCAATCCCACCCTCTTTTCTTGAATCTCCAATCACGGCTGTTTGCTTCTCTCGGAGTTGTGTAGGTCTGGCCTACCACTTCTATTCTATCAAACTCGCTCAAGTGATCTGCTCATGCTTGAGGTTCCCCAAGCTTGTTCTAATTATTATCTATTCCAACCTTTGGACAATTTATAGCTTTGATTTATAACCATTGTACGTCATTTTGTAATTACTTTTAATCTGCTTTTCCTGGATCTTGTTTCCTTTTTATCCTATTTTAACTTGTTATCTTTGTGTTGCTCTATCTCTTTTAGTCATATATTCAAAGTTACCCTTGAGTTGAAATAAAGGTTGAATGAATGCATGAACAAGATTGGCATTATGTAATGTAACTGCTAAACCTAAGCTAAGCAAAAAATAATAATAATAATGTCCATCTACAATTAAAACTCTTTCAGAAAATACGTGAATGTTTAAAAGATGTTCAAATGAATCGCAGGGGTGCAAGGGTGGCGCACCACGTTATGCACTGCAGTGCACCACGGCCGTCCCGGGTTCGACTCCCGGACCCAGCGACATTTGCCGAATGTCTCCTCCCCCCATATCTTCTCCCATCCTTCCTCTCTGCCGGGTCTGTCCAATAAAGCAATAAAATGCCAAAAAATAATCTTAAAAAAATTAAAAGAAATTAAAAGAAATACATTTTTTTTTTTTAAATGAATTGCAGATTGTAACTTTAAAAAGTATGGGCTCATGTGGACAGAATGCCCCCCCCCCTCTGGCAGCAGGAAGGCATGTCCTCCTATGATCCATCCAGTTCTGAAGGCGGCAGGTGCAGAACATGGCAGGCAGCAAAAAGGAGCCACAAAGACAACAATGCGCCTCTCAATCGGAGGGGGGGGGGGGGGGGTTGTGTGTGTGTGTGCGTGTGTGTGGGGGGGGGGGGGGGTCTTTGCAAAAGACCCCTGCGTGGACTTTTATTAATTTGCATTTATCATTTAATGTGCTGTGGGGGGAGGTGTGGGATATAGACACTTTAACCCTTTCACTAGCACAGTACCACTGCGACAATACAGAAGGTTAACCCTTTCACTACCACACTACAGAAGGTTAACCCTTTCACTACCACACTACAGACGGTTAAGCGCTTCTACGCTGACGACACACCTCTAAAACAACTCTTTTCAACAACTTGTTTTTTTATTGTGTTCATTCTTTTGGATGAACTCGGGGGGGGGGGACTCAGATTCATGTAGTGTACAGTATATGGCTCTGTGTATATGCAGGAAATAACAAAACGCCTAATAAAACAGGAGGGTTCCCTGCTGTGAAGGCCGGCCTGTGCTTGCCATGACCAGGTCCATCTAGTTTAAGTAACTTGAATCAGCGTTTCTCGACTGCTTTGACAGCAGACTTGTCTCCTGTATCAGGAAAATATGCCTCTGCATAAACAAACTAGTTGCAAACTCGTTTTTGGAAATTTATTTAACCTCTGATGAAATCCAAATTGTGTATGATATATCGTAAATGAATGAGGAGCACAACTGGATCACTGGACGTCTGGACCACTGTATGAAGCTAGAAATGATATGTTTGGCTGTGATGTCAGGGTCATCCCTATGTTCCCCCAGCCCTATGTTCCCACAGCCCTATGTTCCCACAGCCCTATGTTCCCACAGCCCTATGTTTCTACAGCCCTATGTTCCCACAGCCCTATGTTCCTACAGCCATATGTTCCAAAAGCCCTATGTTCCCCCAGCCCTATGTTCCTACAGCCCTATGTTCCCACAGCCCTATGTTAACACAGCCCTATATTCCCACATCCCTATGTTCCCATAGCCCTATGTTCCTACAGCCCTATGTTCCCCCAGCCCTATGTTCCTACAGCCCTATGTTCCCACAGCCCTATGTTTCCATAGCCCTATGTTCCCACAGCCCTATGTTCCCACAGCCCTATGTTAACACAGCCCTATATTCCCCCAGCCCTATGTTCCCACAGCCCTATGTTCCCACAGCCCTATGTTCCCCCAGCCCTATGTTAACACAGCCCTATGTTCCCACAGCCCTATGTTCCTACAGCCCTATGTTCCCACAGCCCCCTATGTCCCCTCAGCCCTATGTTCCCACAGCCCTATGTTCCCACAGCCCTATGTTCCTACAGCCCTATGTTAACACAGCCCTATATTCCCCCAACCCTATGTTAACACAGCCCTATGTTCCCCCAGCCCTATGTTAACACAGCCCTATGTTAACACAGCCCGATATTCCCCCAGCCCTATGTTAACACAGCCCTATGTTCCCCCAGCCCTATGTTCCCACAGCCCTATGTTCCCACAGCCCTATGTTCCCACAGCCCTATGTTCCTACAGCCCTATGTTCCCACAGCCCTATGTTCCTACAGCCATATGTTCCAACAGCCCTATGTTCCCACAGCCCTATGTTCCCACAGCCCTATGTTCCCACAGCCCTATGTTCCCACAGCCCTATGTTCCTACAGCCATATGTTCCAAAAGCCCTATGTTCCCCCAGCCCTATGTTCCTACAGCCCTATGTTCCCACAGCCCTATGTTCCCACAGCCCTATGTTCCTACAGCCCTATGTTCCCACAGCCCTCTATGTTCCCACAGCCCTATGTTCTCACAGCCCTATGTCCCCTCAGCCCTATGTTCCCACATCCCTATGTTCCTACAGCCCTATGTTCCTACAGCCCTATGTTCCCCCAGCCCTATGTTAACACAGCCCTATGTTACCCCAGGCTTACATCCTCACAGCACAGGTATGGCCATGCTGCAGTAATAGTGATCATTGAATAGCAGCCATTTCAACTGAGGAGACAGAGCTGTGGGAACATAGAGCTGTTAGAAACGCTCCCAAGGGGCGCCCTTGTGGCGCATACCATAGTGCTTTGCACACCTACGCGGCCATCCCGGGTTCGACTCCTGCTCCCGGGGGATCATTTGTTGCATGTCTTCCCCGCCTCTTCTCCCGTTCACCCTCTCCTCCTCTGTCTGTCATGTCTGACCATGAAAAATTAAGCTGTAAAAATTCTAAAAATAATGGCTCGTACAGAACTGTTTGCTCTATAATGTAACCATGGCTCGTACAGAACTGTTTGCTCTATAATGTAACCATGGCTCGTACAGAACGGTTTGCTCTATAATGTAACCATGGCTCGTACAGAACTGTTTGCTCTATAATGTAACCATGGCTCGTACAGAACTGTTTGCTCTATAATGTAACCATGGCTCGTACAGAACTGCGAAAAATAGCGTTCTCCTATTATGCACAGTGGGCATGGAATAATCTGCAGGAAGAGCTGAATTTAATGAATCTCATCATTTATGGGTGATTTAAAAAGTATGCAAGATAGTGTAAGTGAGCAGTGTAAATGTTTATAAGATGCCATGTTTCCTGCCAGACTGAATAGCTGTTCTTGGAGAAGTAAAGGTTAGATAAGACAAAATGCTTTATTTATAGGAATATACAGGTAAACATTCTTTTTTTTAAAGGTAAAGCTCCTTCTCACTGCGTTTGGGCCACCAGTAAGCAGTCCAAAACTAGGAGATGTCCTGCCCCCATAACCCGTGCTTTCACACTTTGTAATAAAATGTCCCAATAAAGACTTACCTCTCGGTTACCCCTTCATCTGTGTCCATGCTGTGTTACTGTGTTTCGTACTGTGTTGGGAATCTAAGAACCTAGTCCAGGTTGATTGTTCTTCTTGGCTCGGCTGATCTTTTGGTGCAAGTCAGTAGGATTCCCATGTTCAAGTTCAAGTTTCTTTATTAGTTGTCATACAGAAGTACAGAATACTTTTATACAAAATGCTTCTTTCTGTTACGCTCTAGACTGTGCTAGACAAAAATAGGTAAGTATAAATTAAAATAAGTTATAGCAAGTATAAAATAGAAGTCACGTACATAGGCACAAGTGTTCAGTATGTACATATGTACAATGTTCAATGCAGAGTAGAAGTAACTGAGTTACCATACAATATACTATACAATATACTAATATACAATATACTATATAGTGCAAAGCAGAAATGGGATGAGGTACAATTTAGGTACAATTTACAGTAAGGTGTAATGAGGTATGGGTTGTAGTGCAAATTCTTTACCAATAAATATAAAGTGTGTTTAGGTGTTCTAAAGTGTGTAGAGTGGGTGCTGCAGTCAGTTGTTTGTTTAAAGTGAGTGTGTGCGTGTGGATGTGTGTGCTGTGAGTGCATTTTGATGGTTGTTACATAGTGTTATTGTTCGTTGAGCATGACAGACAAACGCGACAGAGGAGAACCAGTAATGAATACCATGTTGATAGCATGGTTTCTCTCTTCACCATGGGTCGCAAAGTTTGGTGGAGACGGCAACCAAGTTTCATTTAGTGGTTGGCGGGCCCAAATCAAGACTGTACTTAGAGCACAACCATTAAATGCCCAACAAGTGGAGGATTGTGTGATAAATGCATTGGAGGGTGAAGCTACAAGAGAAATACTGATACTACGCGAAGCACAGATAGACTATAGCCCTGCATGCAGGAGAACTAAGTTATTTAGTACAGAGCAGGACGCTGATGAAGGCAATCGAGAATTAGCCTACGCCTGAGGGAATCGTTTGCAGACTGGACACATGGGGAGATAGGAGAAGAGGAGGGAGACAGATCCTAAAAGAACAGTTTGTAGCTGGACTAAAAGTGGCAGTACTGGCCGAGGTACAAGGAGGTCGGGAAAGTGTGATTGCATACGCCAGCCCAATGAAAAGAACAACCCGAACTACAGCGCCTTCAGCCTGGAGCTCTTCGCCCTCTCAAGTGGGCCACCGCAGAGACATTTAAATATCACCTGTGGGCAGCTGAGATCATTGTCTTCAATGGTCCCACAACCCTATGTTCCCACATATCTAAGATTTTTCTCGAAATTAGGCCCTATGTTCCCACACCCCAATCGTCCCACAGCCCTATTTCCCACATTTCTAAGATTTTTCTCAAAATTAGGCCTTATGTTCCCACAGCCCAAGGGTCCCACAGCCCTATGTTCCCACATATAAAAATATATATATTTCACTAAAAATTATCCCCACATCAGACAGCTGCCACAGTGGGTCAAGTGCTGTGGGAGTGGTGGGTCCAAATCTCTGGCTGGCCTGAACGGTTTCTGTCAAACCAGGGGGCCGCCGTTGAGTCTGTGCCAATGCAACAGGTTGAACTATACACAACACTTTGTGCTGTTTGGATGCCACTCTCCACTGCCGGTAAACCGATGAGGTAACTCTCTACCCCCAACCAGAGACTGTTGATAGCTGGGCTCTATAGACTAGTACTATAGATAATACTTAAGGCTATGGAACTGTTATGTTTTCCAGCTCCTATCTCTCAGCTGGAACTCAAAAACAGGCATCTGGCAACAAGTAAACAAAACGTGAGTAACCAAAACTTTAATTTCAGTGTGTTTAAACCTCTAACTCTATTACATTAGAACTCAGAGTGATTCAGAGTTAAACTCCTCATACGGGCCGTCACTCCCCTGCGTGGTATGCACACACGTCGCAGCACTTTGCTCTCGTCTGTCGGCTCCGGGCTGCGTTTCTTCCGATCATTCAATACATTGTTGGAAAGTTTAATTTGCCGCCGTTCGATCGTCACCACACTCAATCTATTGCGTGCTTCAGGTCTCGAGTTACAAGAAGAAATATCCGGCAAGCATAATTTGACAAGCCGTTCTGATGAGTGACCACGTCCGGTTGTAAACGGTCCTGAACTGACCAGTCACCGCTGATGGCGAAAATTATTGACCACCATTGTAGCCAAGGAGCGTCTTCTCCCAAAGCGATCCCAGACGCGCGCTGATTGCAACGAGAAGGGGGCAGAAGAAGACCAACAAGCTCTTTGTTTTGACTCGCACGTCTGAATGAATGGAAGTGGAAGGCCATTTTGGATAATCATGCTGAATTATTGCGATACACATTACAAAAACCTTTGTAAAATACTCATTTTCCATGGGATTTTTTATCAACTTTGGACCTGTACTACATAGGACTTCAGGCTATGGAACCGTTATGTTTTCCAGCGCCTGCCTCTCAGCTGGAACCCAAAAACAGGCATCTGGCAACAAGTCAACACAAAAGTAAGGAACAAATATTTTATTTCAGTGTGTTCAAACCTCTGTGTCTCTATTACATTTGCACTCAAAGTGATTTTTTTCACTTGATTGTGAAAGAAACTTTAGACTGTTTCTGTTACCTTTCAAAAGAGACCGGACTCGTGCAGTGCTATAAGTATAAAGTACAATAAATCGCTAAATACTTTGGGTATGCAATCAACGTTCAGCGTTTTATGCTAAATGTGCAGGACTGTTAAGGGGTTAAAGACCAAGCTCATCATTGCCCTAGGACTTTCATATATAATGTATATGTGTGGATGGATGTTACACAGGAAACAGCCACGGACAGAACAGAGAGAGAACATCTTGTTTTTCTACACTGAGATTTTCACAAATGTCTCCCCTCCCCCGCCCAGGGAATC
The DNA here is from genome assembly GCF_963971535.1 of Notolepis coatsorum. Taxonomy (NCBI): domain Eukaryota; kingdom Metazoa; phylum Chordata; class Actinopteri; order Aulopiformes; family Paralepididae; genus Notolepis; species Notolepis coatsorum. Next base: position 69,830,585 of record NC_140165.1, read on the forward strand.
TTCTGTGTTCTGTTTGATTGATTGATTGAAAACTTTAATGAACAGAATGCTGAATGGGGTACAGTACAGTACGGCTCAATACACACAATTGTTAAGGGGATGCAGACCAGAGAAAGACTTTCGTCTTGTTTACATCAGGGTCCCCCATTTTCAATTCATAATGACATACACAACATACACAAATATAAAAATCGAATCTAATCATCTAATCTAAACTAATCATGACATACATGACATACAGATATACAGTACTGTTACATTTGGGACATACAAGATATGCAAATATACAGTACTGTTAAACAGAGATCCTAACAGTAAAGATATACATACGAGGTGGAGGGAACTGTACATTAGGAGGGGGTGGGGGGTGGGGGGGTGTACTCCACTCTAAACCCCCGGGGCAGCGACATTCTGCTTTTTCCCCCTTTGTTGATTTTACTTTAGCCCCACTCCCTAGAGGCTGTCTCCCCACATTTGTCCCTTTCCTATTTTCCCCATCCCATAGTTGTTTTTTACTTCACTGTGCTGGCAGGCCGGGGTACGGCCCAGACCATGGTGCTGCTGATAGGGCCACGTGGGGGTCATCTTCACCAGGCTGCACTGTAAGCGCTCCCAAATGAGGAGACGTGGTACCCCCATATCCTGTTGTGTTCTCACTAGGGCGGGGACTTTATCGCATTAATTTCGATTGATTAACTACAAAAAGAATAAAAAAATAAATTGATGCATTTAATCGCATGATGATTTTTCTTTATTATTGTGTAAGAATGTTACCTTTCAAAGGAGACCAGACTCATGCATGTGCTATAAGTATAAAGTATAATAAATCGCAAATAAAAAATTTTTTTAGTCTGGTTTGTTCATAAAAAAAATTTATAAGAGAAATTGAGATCAATCAAGAGTTTTTTTTCCCAATAGTCTACTGTTCTGGAATGAACTTGAAAGTACTGCGTTTTACTTTTACCTCGAAAGTGCTTGAGTTTACAAAAGGTCTTTTGCGCTATATATATATATTATTTCTAAAATTGCTGCACTTTGTTAAAAATTGCATTGATCTGTTGGTCTGTGTAGTAGCTAATACAGGATTTTGCTGCTTACATGTATGTATATAATGTATATTCATTGATTCACTCGTATACCAAAATTCATTCGAATTGAAAATGTTTGCTTTTCACATCAAATATTAAAAAAAAAAATCGAGTCCCACCACTAGTTCTCACACGTTGTAACAACTTTTTCCAAATAAAGATCAAACTCTGTTATATACCTTCATCTGTTGTCCTGCTGTGTTACTGTGTTGGAATCTAATAACTTAGTCCAGGTAACATTGGCTACCCCATGGTAAAGAATTGCATTAGGATATTAATTTATTGTATTTATTTGTTATTTATTAATTACATTTGGCTGAGGTTGACAGGAATATGTTCTGTTTTGTGAGTGCCTTATTATGGAACGCCTCGGAATACCCTGTGTTTGCCCATAGCGGTGTGCTTTTGACTGTGATCATTGACTGTTTAGTGAATGAATGCACACAGCTGTGGGTATTTTGGAATGAATGGTGGAAAGGACCCGCCCCTGCCTTTTCCTGAGTCTCTGATAGGTGGAGGTAACCTGAGCTTTATAATGGCAGCCCGGTGTTAAGATGGCAGACTACTGGAAGCCCATGAGTCTGTGGTCTCATGACAACATACAGCTTGTTCTACATCTAAAACGTTGGATCTAGCATCCACCTCCATCTTCCATCTTCAAACTATCTACGCCGCTGACGGTCCACTAACTGGGGCCGCCCATGCATCATCAACCCACCAGTTAAGTGCCTTCTTGCTAAACTATATATGGTTGGATCCCCCCTTGAACGGCCCTTCTAAGGTTTATCTCCTCCACAACATTGCCTGTGGTGCTTTTTTCCTATTGCTAGGTTTTTAGTGAGTTTTTCCTTACCTTCGCTGGAATATGTCTGGGAGTGTTGCATTTATTTATTTTACATTTATTTTGGATTTCATGGTGGGTTTTTTGTTTTTGATTTATTGTGATGTTTCTTCTTGTTACATATTAGATATTATTCATAGAATACTTTAATGTGTGTGTTAAAATGTGTATTCAAACTTACCCTGTTCTCTTCCTAGAGCCTTGTCTTCCACTATGCCCTCTGCCTCCCTACAAGCATCTTCCCTGGTGGAGGGGGGTGAGCAGAACGTCTGGGTCTCGACTTGCTTGTTGTTAGCCAGCGCTAGCATGGGAGCTAGCTGAGCTAATGCAGGCCTACCACAGGCAAGCATTCAGCTCTGGCTATGCTGGTCGCACACTCATCCTCCATTCTGGGTTGATACAATGAAATATATTATATATATAATATGACTCAGTAATGAATAAACTAAATACAGCAATGTGGCTATTTGAAAACATTGCATTCGCTAAATAAATACGTTGTTGTAACGGTTCCAGGGAGGAATGTAATGTAAATTGTGGTCACAGTAGTAACAGTGGTCTCCTACCTGGTCTCCTACCTCCCTCTAGTGGCCAGATGACCCAAATGGTGCAGGCAATCATCACACCGATATTGACTATATTGATAAATATAATTAATGTTATTTCATGGAGTGTGTTATTGAATGTCCCTTCACTCGTGTGATGCGTTTCCCCTGTCTGCTTGTGTTTTGTAATTGATTTTGTGTTTAGTTGGTTGTTTTAGACTGGCCTGGCCAGCTGTGGCCACTTGTAATTAGTCTGTGTATATATGTGTGTTCGGTCTGCTTCTCTGTGTGGTGACATTCCTCCGTTAACCCTGTTCCTGTCGACGTCGTCCTTGCCCTGTAGTGTTGTACTGTCTAAGTAAGTGTATATTAGTGTTCTGTTTTGTTGCTTGTTTATTTTCGAGTTCTTAGTTCGCCTTTTATGTTCTTTTGTAACTTACCTTCGCCCGTCTTTATGTTTGTTTATTTTTCAGCCTCTTTACTTGTGTTTTGGTCTTGTGACCTAGTATCGCTCTCACGGTTCTTATAATAAAATGAACAAAGTGTTTGAGAAGAGCAAACTGCCGTATCCGTTTCCTCCTTCCACTCCATACCGCATATTGGGTTCTCCTCTCCTTCCCTCGCCACCCCATTGTAACACGTTGTCCCTCAGGCACGAGCGTGGGCGCGCCGCGCAGCGTGACCCACACATACTTGCGGAGTGATATTACCGCAGATTTTACCACATAGGGCATAGGGACAACAAGCCCATGCAAACATTTTGTCCCTCTGCCGTAAACTGCCCGAATGGGAGGAGATCGCCTGGCAACAGGCTCTAGATGGCGTCAACGCTTTTCATAGCACCAGGAGAGTTAACACTTTGGACGCCACAGCGATATGCGCCATGTGTTGTTAAAAGACAGACGCTCTAAAATATAGGAATACGTGGCGTGTTTGCAGGGCTATAACTATATTCTATATTATAGCTATGGATGCAATACTATGGCCCATTTGACATCGGCTATCTATCGTTCAATACAGTATGTGTTAAAGGAAAAAAAATGTCACCCATACATTCCCGTTTTATACCTTGGTGAATAGGACTATAGTTTTAGAGTAATCCTGTGTAATCCCAGAAAACAACGCTATGCAGCAATACGTGCAATTCACTAAAAACGTTGCCATTTCTCGCCTGTACACGCTACTATTTCGAGATCACATCTATATTATCGGTATTATGTTTCATCATGAATGCATGAAAGGGTAGGGGGCGGGTCGTTTTTTTATGCTTTGATCGTCACCAACGGCACACGTGGAATAAAATACACACATATTGTGATCGAAGTGAAATCATGGTTTGATCACATCAGGATTGATACCATAATAGGCCTTACCTTCACTAGGATGTACCCCAAAAAGAATATTCCAATTATCTGATTGCGAGTCTCAGTATTGGTGTCGATCGTGTCGCCAACATAATCCGACACACATCATGCACCGGGAGAAATTCACACTTCTCAATCCGACCGCTATAACCGCCCCACCTTGTCTGACCAATAGAAATCCGACCGGAGACTTCTGATCGACCCACAGGCCAAGATATAATGTTTCAAAGGGTGCTCGATACTGCCACCTGGGTGGATGCGGCCGGTGTTGCACTTTTGCATTCTCAGGACGATTCCCCATGTTCACCCAGATGTCCCTGTGCCTGTAATGCATGGAAATATCGAATAAAAGAAATAACGATGAAAACCCGACTATACTCGGGTTTGGCGCCCAAGCATCGGCGAATTAACCCACCTATCATCGGGTCTGGCGTCCAAAGTGTTAAAGAAGACTTGGGGACATTAACTTGTGATTTCGGGCTTTACAAATACATTTGATTAGGATATTGAACTGTGAACAGCAAGCCACTGATCAATGTTTTCCCTCCACCAGCTGGATGGCCTCTGTGAGATGACCAGGCATAGCCAGAACAACCAAAGGATTGTACCAGTTTCACACAGAGATTACACCCAGACATGTTGTTTTGGTGTTCTGTCCTGTGTGAGCTAGCTAGGCTAGCTGCGCCGTGTTGGCTGATCTATTTTGCCCAGGCCAGCGACACTTGTATTTATTCCCTCCCCGTCATTATTAGCTGTCTCCCCGAGTCCACACTTTCCCTGCCCCTTTGCCCCATGTGTTGTGTTTTTAGGTTAGGTACAGTACGAGTCATTTTGACAGGTATTGTATTTTAGATCCCCAGTGGCTGCTTGTCGATATCCACGTTGGTCCGTAGGGTGGAGGGGCACCTCCATTGGTCGTTGCAGCAATACCCTGAACCCCAGTCTAATTAGTCACCAAGAGGTCAGCCCTATGTTACCACAGCCCTATGTTCCCACAGCCCTATGTTCCCACAGCCCTATGTTCCTACAGCCCTATGTTCCCACAGCCCTATGTTCCCACAGCCCTATGTTCCTACAGCCCTATGTTCCCCCAGCCCTATGTTCCCACAGCCCTATGTTCCAACAGCCCTATGTTCCAACAGCCCTATGTTCCCACAGCCCTATGTTCCAACAGTCCTATGTTCCCACAGCCCTATGTTCCAACAGCCCTATGTTCCAACAGCCCTATGTTCCTACAGCCTTATGTTACCACAGCCCTATGTTCCCACAGCCCTATGTTCCTACAACCCTATGTTCCAACAGCCCTATGTTCCTACAGCCCTATGTTCCCACAGCCCTATGTTCCTACAGCCCTATGTTCCAACAGCCCTATGATCCTACAGCCCTATGTTCCCACAGCCCTATGTTCCAACAGCCCTATGTTCCTACAGCCCTATGTTCCCACAGCCCTATGTTCCTACAGCCCTATGTTCCAACAGCCCTATGATCCTACAGCCCTATGTTCCCACAGCCCTATGTTCCAACAGCCCTATGTTCCCACAGCCCTATGTTCCAACAGCCCTATGTTCCCACAGCCCTATGTTCCTACAGCCCTATGTTCCTACAGCCCTATGTTCCAACAGCCCTATGTTCCCACAGCCCTATGTTCCTACAGCCCTATGTTCCTACAGCCCTATGTTCCAACAGCCCTATGTTCCCACAGCCCCATGTTCGCACAGCCCTATGTTCCTACAGCCCTATGTTCCCACAGCCCTATGTTCCCACATTTCTAAGATTTTCTTTTCACAAAAAATTAGGCCCTATGTTCCTACAATCTTTTTTGGAAGCAGTTTATAGTAACCATCCATAATAAGTGTTAGTTAATAGGTAATAAGGTCCTTAGCCCTTTCACTACCACACTGCCAAAAGGTTAACCATTTCACTGTGACAATACAAAAAGTTAACCCTTTCACTGCCACACGACAAAGGGTTAACCCTTTCACAACCACACTACAGACAGTTAACCCTTTCAATACCACACTACAGACGGTAAAGCACTACGTTTGTTTACCAATGATTTTAAGTGTTATTAGCTAAATATGAGCTTATAAAAATCTCTGCGCATTGCATCGGAAATTGGATGATTTAGACGCAATGAAATGACGCCGTCATGAAATTGTTGTTAAGAAAGAGGAGACCCAGGGCTTTCGATGGACGTCTAAATTTCTAAATGTACTTTTAGACAAGTTTTCTGAAAATATGGCTAGGGCTTAACAGGTTAAAACTGTGTGTATGCTATTAAGTTGGCCTCCTATTGGTCAAAAGGTGAAAGAAGTGGGCAGTCAGGTGGCGTAGCGGAGATTGCGCTCGTCACCAACGCAGGAGATGCTGGGTTCGAGCCCAGCTCTCGGCGTTGCTAGCAGCTTGGCTGGTCGTTCATACTAATACAATTGGCAGTCTTAGAGGGTGGGAAGCTGGTGGGTGGGAATCTGGCGTTGAGGACAGCGACGCCTACAGGTCAGGTCTCGGCGCTTGCTCAGCGGGGGCAGGACTTGGTGGAGATACCGTGCCCTCCCACGCGTTACACTTCACCAATGAGAGTCCTCGCTGCCAAGTGAAAAGATGTCACTGGCAGTCGCCACACGTATCGGAGGAAGCGTGCGGTCGGCTTCGGGACACCCTTGTACCGACTCGTAGGAGAACATGCATACAGCAGCCAGGTAGGGGAGGGGGGGAATTGGCACGGTGACTAAATTGGGACGGGGAGAAAAACAGAAAATTGGAGAAAGAGAAATAAAAAAAATGAAAAAAAGGTGAAAGAAGTGACTTACCTGAGGAGCACTTGAGTAGATCTGTGAGTTAACATTGGAAAATATTTACGTGAACATGATTATCTACCGGTAATTTGAAAAAAAGAAAAGACAATATTCTAATTTAAATTCAATGAAACAAGATAAAAAAGAGAGACAATTTGCTATTTGAATGTAGATAACGAGAGAGGATCTGGAGAGAGAAGCCATGTGTTCCTGCCTCTTCAGTGGCACAACGATAGTTCACAGTAGTGCCACGGGTGGCGCTACACACAAATCCTGGATTTCTTTTCAGGGCTTCAAATTAAGTACATACATTTTCCTAATGCTATATTTGCCACCATGTTGCAAAACCTAAGACATGTCCATCTCTCTTTGTCCATCCATATCTCCCTCTCCCCCCCGTCTCTCTCTCTCTCTCTCTCTCTCTCTCTCTCTCTCTCCTCTCTCTCTCTCTCTCTCTCTCTCTCTTCTCTCTCTCTCTCTCTCTCTCTCTCTCTCTCTCTCTCTATCTCTCTCTCTCTCTCTCTCTCTGAGGGACAAGTGATGACGTGTTTTGTCAGTCCGTTTGTGGACTATTTGATATGCACCAAACACACATTTCTAGAATCTAGGGGCGCCGGCCTCTTTAGGCTGACCGAGTGATTAGGATGCCGGTTCATGACCGCCGGCCCGCGCCGGCCACAGCTGGGTACGAGGAGCATCGCTCATTACACACTTCTAGGGGGGGGGGGGATAATTCCCACCACACACGGTAGCGTGTGCCA